>NC_142496.1:8727070-8802437 GCF_965113065.1 Corylus avellana
AGGTTCGGCCAATATGTACGTTTTTCTTTTTAGCGCTTTTTTGTGATCAATTCATGGAGTTGGAATGATTCCGTTTGGCTGCTGAGAAAATGGAGGAAAAGGAAAAGAGAAGATAATGGGTGTTTTGTGTTTGATGTTGCCTTTTGATTTGGGCTAGTGGAACTCCCTTAAGTTTCTTCTTTTTGTTTCCTACTATCGCAAAGTAAGGAATATCTAAAATCTGAAATGTGATTGCGATTTGCTTTTCGTTTCCGCAACTTTCTTGGCCACCAAACAGATATATATATATAATATTTTTAATTAGAAAATTTTTATTTTGTATTTTCAATTAATATATGGACATGTGTCGATATTTTAATGGTGTTGACATAGCTTTCCGTCAAATTTTGGACGGAATTTAAACAAAGATACCATCTCCATTTTTATGTAAACCTGAGGTACCTTTTGTGATAAATACTAAACGCTAGGGGGCAAAAAATAAATTTGTTAAACCACAAGGGGCAAAAAGGTATTTAACCTTATAATTCAATGATAATAGTTAATCATATGGTCATATCTTAAAATGATCTAACCATTAAGCATCTAATGCTAGTTGAATCAACAATTTGAATTGTTAATCATATGATTGAATGGAAACTTATTATACTTCATCATATTATTATAGCTTAAGTATAAATTTCTTAAAATTTATAAAATTGCATTTAATCTATTAAAACTATAACATATTTTAGTTGCAAAATTGGTCAACTAGAGCTATTTTTCTTATAAATGAGAGAAGATTGCAATTTTTTTGTTATTATTATTATTAGATTGCATTTGGATAGATCTCTCACACTCACCTTGTTTCCTTAATGGTCATATCATTAATAAAATTTGTTTATTATGTTTCTTTGATCTTTTTTATTTATACTTAAATACCAAATTTAAATAATCTGATGCAAGCCAAGCCGAGCTCGAGCTCGAGCACTCAGCTCGAGTTCGAAAAAATATTTTAAGCTCAAGCTTGAGCTCAAGAAAAAATTAAACAAGCCAAGCTTAAACAAGCATTACCCGCTCAAGCTCGCATCGTTTACATCCCTAAACATAAGCATGTATCATTTCTCTTCCCTCTATTTTTCTTGTATTTTTTTTTTTTCTTTCTTTCCTCTTTCCCCACAAAATATGAGAGGCGATCAAGGGGTGATCACCCCCCAACAATGAAGGGCAATCGGCCACCCTCTTTTGAGGGGATGCCACTGATGTAGGATGTGAAATAGGATATATATATATAAAATAAAAATAAAAAATAAAAATAAAAAGTTTTAGTTTTATTTTATTTCTTTTGCTACTAAGATTATGTTTTGGTTTTATTTTATGATTTCTTTTCCTAATAGAATTATGTTACTTCCCTTACTAAAATTAGGTTTACTTTCCCTACTAGATTTAGATTTACTATATTATTAGGATTTCTCTTTTATAAATAGGCTAACTTATTATTTAAAACTATTTTCATTGAATCATTATCAAATCAGAGAATTTTATCTCAAATTCGATACTCTGTGGAGTTTTATCTTTATTTTAGCATGTGGACTTATTTTTATCTTTTGGGTAGAAAACGAAGACGCTTCTCCTTACAGAATCAAAGACGCTCTTTGATTAATTACCTTAGTCTTTGCCTGCGAGCTTATTTTTATCTTTTGGTTAGAAAACAAAAATGCTTCTCCTTGCAGAATCAAAGACGCTATTTGATTAGTTACCTTAATCTTCTGCTACGTCAGTTGGTATCAGAGAGATGTCGTTTTCCATTCTCAATCGGTAAACATTACTTGGACTCGATCTTATGTGATGTGGTGGATATGGGACGCAAGTCATGTAATCTTTGGGCGATCGTGACAATTTGAAGTAGACACTCAATACAAAGGCAGAAACAATGTCTACATTATCTTTTGAAACGGTCGGAAGATAATATTTCGACCCCTACAGGAAGAAGTGATTGGTACTCCGCCAAAGGAGTGGGAACTTAACTCTAGGACGAGTTCTTTTGAAGAAGGGGAGACTGATATAGGACGTGAAATAGGATTGAAAAAAAAAAATAGTTTTAGTTTTATTTTATTTCTTTTCCTACTAGGATTATGTTTACTTTCCCTACTAAGATTAGGTTTACTTTCCCTACTAGATTTAGATTTACTATATTACTAGGTTTTCTCTTCTATAAATAGGCTATCTTATTATGTAAAACTATTTTCATTGAATCATTATCGAATCAGTGAATTTTCTCTCAAATACTCTGTGGTGTTTTATCTTTCTTTTAGCTTAGCTTACAGGCTTGTTTTTATCTTTTAGATAGAAGACAAAGACGTTTCTCCTTACAGAATCAAAGACGCTACTCTTTGATTAGTTACTTAGTCTTCCGCTACGTCAGTCGCCCTCATCAAGTGACGAAGAGTCCTTATTTTTTTCATCTCTTT
This sequence comes from Corylus avellana, assembly GCF_965113065.1. Classification (NCBI taxonomy): domain Eukaryota; kingdom Viridiplantae; phylum Streptophyta; class Magnoliopsida; order Fagales; family Betulaceae; genus Corylus; species Corylus avellana. Next base: position 8,729,518 of record NC_142496.1, read on the forward strand.
TTCTTTTAATTTTTATATTTAATTTTTTTTTTCTAACATGTCAAGCCATCAGCTTGTCACATGTCAATCGAGTTGTGACATAGATCCTTGTCTATGTGGTCATGTGCAAGTCATGTGCCATTTTAAATTTTTCTCTTCCACTTTTGCCCTCACTTTAGTCCAAGAAATGACGCTTATACCCTCCTAAACCCTAATCCAACACTTGAAAATAATTTAAAATGAGGGCAAAAGTGTAAGAAATTTTTTTAAAAAATGGCACATGACTTGTACATGACTGTTGACCGTTAATTTTAACCCATTTGGCTGATGAAATGGTCTTTTTGTCAAAAGATAATAGTTTGATAGGATCATGTGTCATAGTTGGTAGTTTTTGGGGGAAAGTACCAAGGCGCTGTAATTTATGGAGGTAAAAGGTAATTACCCCTATTATTTATTTGGAGAAATTTCAGAAAAACCCAAATGAACTTTTACTCGTTTTAACACTACTTCAAAACTTTAAAAACTCTCAATTAGGGTATTGAACTTTTAATTTCTTTCTGTTGCCTTCTTCCGTTAGGATTTTCTGTTAAATATAGTCAAAAATACCCCTATTTTTTTTTATTTTTTTTTTTAATATTGCAAAAAAATTGCAAATATTTTTTTATATAAAAAAAAATAAACATCTCAATCTTTACAATTTTTTTCTTTTATTTTATTATAATAAAAAATAGTGGTATTTTGAGAATTTTGACAAGATTTTACAGAAAATTATTACCGAATGGGGTAATTGAAAGGAATTGCAAAACCAATACCCTTAATTGAAAGTTTTTGAACTTTGGAAGTACTTTCAAAACGCGTGGAAGTTGAGAAGGTTTTGTGAAATTTCGAATATTTATTTACTGATGTAGGGGGAAATTCACACCTGACGACTTTTACTAAACTTGTCATATATATCTAGAGTTTCAGACCTTTGATTGGAGCAAGCTTTGTGGTGTTAGAAAGCTAAATCAAAGATCTACAAAGTCATGTTTCATGTGGTTTGCCTAATTCCGATTTTTACTTGGTCAAAACGGGCTGCAATAGGAAGATTGGAAAGCTGACGCTATGTTTAATTTATGTACTTTTATTTAGTTCCCGTCTTGACAGGGTATGTCCCGTTCGAACAGGCCTTATAGAATTACAACTTCGACTCTATTTCGTATTATTATTAAGTTTAGGATTTGGGGACCTATAAATATATGTTTTATAGACCAAAGAATATATATTTTGATTATATGTGCGTTTTTATCAATAAAAAGTTTCAGAGTTGAGTTTCTTCTTTATTTTGTATTAAACCCTAGATAAACTCTAGCATTTTGAGAATATTTTTTAGATTTTATCACCATTGAGTTTTGGTGCAATCAAAACAAATGTGCACATGTACAGTGCACCACAAATAAAAGAAGCAGGGGTGGCCCAGTTGCTTGGGGTTTTTTTTTTTTGTGGAGAGCATTAAGAGGGATATATGGTGGGGTCATCAAAGTTTGCACCTCCAGGCTCCACGTACATATCCCGCGCTGTTGAACATGACCACGCCGGAGTCCGACGTATTCATTGGTGATTGGACTAAAAAGGAGGACCAACAAAAGTGCAGAAATCCTTGTATCCGCCATTGACTCATTATTCTATATTAATTAGATTATACCCTTAACCTCGGAATATATAATTGATACGCGGTTCTGCAGAAACATATATATATATATATAAACTCTACTTCCCATAACAGCGATATTCATACGCGGTTAATTAATTACACAATTTGTTCAACAAATGTCACGTGCGCCTCATCGATTGGTGTTCTTCATCTACTGCAACTAAATTAACGAATGTGTCTGGTGCAGAATATGCATGTGAACAGCAAATAAAAAGGCATAGTGGGTCACCTCAACATGCCGCGCGTTCTTCAGGACCGAGCTGGACGTACTCATTCAAATCATCAAAGGGGGACCAAAAAGTGCACAAAACCATATTCACGTTGTTTGACACAATAATATCATGTTACAGGGGTTTTTTTTTCTGTTCAAAAATAATGTGGCGTGTTGGTTTTAAAATTATCATTGAGCTTATGATAGATTACTATTAAATTTTTATTCAATGGTGATTATAAAAGTCACCTCATTTTTTAAATTCTAAGAGAGATACAAAGAGGATTTATAGAATTACTCAATTTTCAATAGAAGATATGCGGTGTAGAAACTATAGTACTTGTTTATCGATCTTAAGAGGAATGCCAGGTGTACCAAAATTTTAGTTACCAAATGATATGTCAATATATCATCACCTTATGCCATATATATTTACTAGTACAATAGATCATTCAATAATTGAGGGCCGAAATCAAAAAACTATATATATATATTGACAATAATTATAGCATTAAATATTTGTTATCCATTATTAAAAGTGGGTTTAAGCGGCCGTCTAATTGGCCTAATAGTTGAGTCGCCCCTAGAGAAACATTATATATAAATGCGCTGATTTTCGGTTGCAGCTTTTAAAGGACACAGATTTCTCCCAAATTGGTTTGCAGGAAATTTCCTTTAATCTACTCTAATAAATGCCAAGTGTCATCTAATATGTTTAAGTTCCTCAAAAATCAATGATTATTAAAAATGTCAAAGAAAATATGTCTTTTACATGCTCGAGAACACTCGGCATTCATTAGAGCGGTTTAAAGGAAATTTATGTTTGCTTTTAACTTGCAACACACTCTACATTTGAAACTTTGAAGTTGGAGGCTACGTGTCCCTCTATAAATTCTTTATAAATTGGCACTTATGGCATTCATTTTTTTTTTTTTTTTTTTTTTTTTTTTTTTTGTAAATAGCACTTATGGCAATCATTCCCATTGCATTAGGATCATTTCTAGTTCAAGAGATGGAAGAGATAAAGCGAAACCCTAGCCGTGTCTTTTCTCTGTAGTCGCCAGAGACAAAAGTGAAACCCTTCAGCCATACAGGGGAGGAGGGTTGGCCGTTTGGCTGCCTCCCTCCTCCCCTCGTCCTCCTCACTCCGGTGCTAGTTATTTACCTGATGCTCTAACATCGGTGCCTCCTCTCTTCCCCTTCCTTGCCGCTCTTTTTCTCCCTCTGTTTTTCTCTCTTTTTGCCCCTTCCCTGCCACTTTTCTTCCCCAGCCTTCATTTTCTGCAGTGGGCTCCTTGGCCTTGTTTTGGCTTCTTAGGGTTCGGATTTTGTCTGTGGTCGCCGCTGACTTGTGTCTCCGCTTCGCTAACCACTATTAGGGTTTTCTTTCATGCGTCCCCACTGAGTCGAGTTCCCATGCTCCATACGCGGCGGTTTCCGGCCTACACGGGTCCGGCTCCCTTCCGGCTACAGTCTTTGCACTTTGTGCTCATTTTCCCTGTTTTTTCCCTGTTTTGGAGGTTCCTTGTTGTTTTTCTTTTTCGTTTTTTTCTTGTTTGTGGTTGTTTTTAGGTCTTGCTTTGTAGGTCTTCTCTGCGCCTGTTCACCGCCCACCGTCCACTGTTGGGCCTTTCGACGCGTCCCCTCCGCGATGAGCTTCCAACGCCCCTTCGGTTTTCGGTTCGCAACGTGTGCGTGATCGGAGTGTGCTGTTTCTTTTCTTGTTTTATCTCCCTGTTCTATTGCTTCTTTAAGATGTATTTGTGTTTTGGCATGTGTTTTTTCCCTGTATTGTTTACTTTCCCTGTTTTGTTCGGCTTGTAATAAGGCTCTTTCCTCTCTCACTCGATCTATGTCGCCTTCGGGTCGGGGAGGAAGAGTTTCGGCATGAGAGTCTTTTCGCTCTCAGAGAATAATTGCTATCCATGCATTTGGTTGAGTCTGTCTGTCATAGATCTAGTAATAAGTCTGATTTTAGTCATGGGTTAGCGGATTGGTTTCGAATCTTGTAATAAACCTGGTAATCTTGTAGCTTTATGCTATAGTTGCTTCAGAGCTTTGCTCTATGATGGAAGAACTTTATGCTCTTGGTATTATTGAATGAAATGTTATTTTTTTTCTCAAAAAAGAAAAAAAAGAAAAAAAAAAAAGAACTGGAGAGCATGAATTAGTTATATTTTAGGGGCATTTGTATTTCTACAAAAAATGAAATGACAAAAATATCAATCAAATATATCTAACCGGAAAATATTCAATTATGTTCCCATTGCAATGTTTCATTTACTTATGCCTCCTTTCCATCGTCGTTTCAATTTTTGTGATCTTTCCCTTAACATTTTTGGTGGCTCTGATGGGTAATTACTCCCAAACTTTCTTGTATTTTCTTTTGTCAGGATTTTTCGCTTGTGTTCTTCCAAACCTTGAACATTTTGTCGTACTAGATTCATTGGTTTTAGCTATTCTGTCTTTGGTCTTACCTTTGATTGAACTTGTCGCTCCTCAAATCTGTTCAAGAATAGCTTCTCTTATGGCTCGCACCTTTGCTCCCCATGGGACAGCAACTCGGAGTTGGGAGATAATGACTTAAAGATGCTCAAAGCTGACCATCAACTTCCCCTTCCGAGCCAGGTCAGGGAGGTGCCTCATTTCTCCAAGTAGCATCTACAAATTAATTAACTTGAAGTACTGCTATTACTAGCTACCTCGATATCATATTTAAGGATTGGAAATATTTGTTCTATCTTAGACAAAAGCAAAAATGTAAATGAACAAAGCTACCCGTGAGTTCGCTCGGGCTCGGCTCTATAAAGCTCAGCTCGTGGGCGACTCAATTATTAAATGAGCCGTTCGTGGACATGTGATGTAGGACGATATTTACCTATATTTTTGGTAAAAACGAAAATAAAGAAAATATAAAAAATAATATTGGAGCAATGCCGCTTGATTAGAATTTTACCAATTTTCAGACAATAGAATTACGAAATGAAAGATTGTCACAATTCCTGTTTATTGTAAATTTTATATTATGATTTTACTTTGTTTTATTAGTGCTTTATTTTCTTTCCTTAATAGGGTTAGATTTGCTTTAATTTTTTGCATTTCCTTATTAGGATTATGTTTCTATTACTACTAGGATTAGGTTTACTTTCTTTACAAGTATTTATCTTCCATAAATAGGGTAGTTTATTATGTAAAACTCACTCATTGAATTATTATCAAATCTGAGAATTTTCTCTTAAATACTCTACCGAGTTTTATATTTCTTTTAGCTTGTGGGCTTGTTTTATATTTTGGGTAGAAGACGAAGATGTTTCTCCTTACAGAATCAAAGACGCTGCTCTTTGATTAGTTACTTTAGTCTTCTGCTACGTCAGTTGGTATCAGAGCATGCTTTATCCTGATCATGACCAATCAGCGCAACGGTGACAAACTTCTCCAATAACACGGCTTGTAGGGGAGGGACTCTTTCGAGAGCCAAATTCATGGGGTATCCGAGCCGGCATTATCCGGATTCGATGGCCAACTTATACTACAACAACAACTTCTATAACGACGCCGTTCGTGAGAGACATCATTTCGAGATCTGACTACCAACGATCAGAGGCTCCTTTGAGAACCAAATTCCAAGAGCTCTAGTAGACGATGCGGGCTATGCAATAGGAGATGCGCCCATTGTGGGAGACGTTTGAATGCATGCAGATGCGTGCCCCTTTGGAATCAATGGGATGCCCAAGATGACTATGGGATCCGAAGGAAACCCGTTCACTATCCTTATGTTGACAGATTCCTTGATGATGACATAAAACACATTCGACATGTCCGTAACCGTATTCATAAATATCCAAATAGGCACTCTGTCTATGAAGAAAATATTAATTATGGTAAAAAGGATGTTGATACTATTAATTTGGAGTTGCCGTCAGAGAAAATTTTTTTGCAGCCACAACTATTTGTTCTAACAGCTACACTAGTGGAAGAACAGCCACCACCACCTACACCACATGTGCAACTCATAACTATCACCACAAAAATTAATGATTCTTTTGAAGAAAATGGTGAAGTTGAAGATGACATCCATGAAGAAATCATTGGAGGAATTTTTCTAGAAGTAGAAGAAAAGGAAAAATCATGTCTTGGTGCTATCTATGCAGATTTCTCCAAATCTTTTTCTTCGGAGGCCATGTCCCAAAGAAAACTCAAGGACGAGTTATTTTTTCAAGTAGGGCTGTTTGATGTAGGACGATATTTATCTATATTTTCAGTAAAAACGACACTAAGGAAAATATCAAAAATAATATTGGAGCAGTGCCGCTTGATCAGAATTTTACCCATTCTTAAACAATGGAAGTACAAAAGGAAAGATTGTCACAATTCCCGCTGATTGTCAATTTTATATTAGGATTTTATTTTATTTTATTAGTATTTTATTTTTTCATTTCCTTAATAGGGTTAGATTTGCTTTAATTTTTTTTTTTTTCTTATCAAGATTATGTTTACTATTGCTACTAGGATTAGGTTTACTATTTTTTTTTTTTTTTTTTTTTGAAATGGATTAGATTTACTATTACTAGTAGGATTATATTTACTTTCTCTACAAGTATTTCTCTTTTATAAATAGACTACTTTATTATCTAAAACTCACTCATTGAATTATTATCAAATCTGAGAATTTTCTCTCAAATACTCTGCAGAGTTTTATATTTCTTTTAGCCCGCGGGCTTCTTTTATCTTTTGGGGTAGAAGACAAAGATACTTCTCCTTACAAAATCAAAGACGATGTTCTTTGATTAGTTACCTTAGTCTTCCGCTGACCATCGCTTCCCCTTTTGTGCTTGGTGAGGAAGGTGCTCTCATTTCTCCAAGTAGCATCAACAAATTAATTAACTTGAAATACTGGTGTTACCACCTCAATATCATATTTAAGGATTGGAAATGTTTGTTCTATCTTAGACATAAGCAAAACTGTAAACGAACAAAGCTACCCGTGAGCTTACCCGGGTTCGGCTCGATAAAGCTCAGAGCGTGCGCAACTCAATTATTAAATGAGCCGTTCATGGACATAAAACTATACTCAATTATTAAATGGTACATACCCGTATAAAACTCGGCTTGCTCGTTTAAAGTTCATAAACATATTCGTATAAGGACTCGACTCGCTTATTAGTGCGACTCATATATATTTATATATTTACATATTAATTTATATATATATTAGAGCTAAATACATTTTCGCCCCATGTGGTTAAACTTTATTTTTTGCCCCCAATGGTTTAGTTTTTATCACAGAATGTACCTCGGATTTACATAAAAACGGAGATAGTACCTCCGTCTAAATTTGGTCCAAAATTTGACGGAAAGCTATATATATATAATTTAGAGTTAAATACATTTTTGCCCCATGTGGTTTTAATTTATTTTTTGCCACCAATGGTTTAGTTTTTATCATAGAATGTACCTCGGATTTACATAAAAACGAAGATAGTACCTCCGTCTAAATTCGGTCCAAAATTTGACGGAAAGCTACGTTAGCACCATTAAAAAAATAGACACGTGTCCATATATTAATTTAAAATACAAAATAAAAATTTTTAAATTAAAAATATTAGAAAATTAAAAAAATGAAAATTTTTAAATTAGCTACGTTAGCACTATTAAAAAATAAAAATTTTTAAATTGCTGGCCATCCCCATTTTGCCCTTAGGGGTGGCCGGCCACCCCTTGTCGGTTTGGGGGTGGCTGAACCACCCCAGGTTCGGCCAATATGTATGTTTTTCTTTTTAGCGCATTTTTGTGATCAATTCATGGAGTTGGAATGATTCCGTTTGGCTGATGAGAAAATGGAGGAAAAGGAAAAGAGAAGATAATGGGTGTTTTGTGTTTGATGTTGCCTTTTGATTTGGGCTAGTGGAACTCCCTTCAGTTTCTTCTTTTTGTTTTCCTGCTGTCGCAAAGTAAGGAATATCTAAAATCTGAAATGTGATTGCGATTTTCTTTTCGTTTCCGCAGCTTTCTTGGCCACAAAACAGATATATATATATATATAGTTTCTAATTTTATAATATTTTTAATTTGAAAATTTTTATTTACTATTTTTAATTAATATATGGACACGTGTCGATATTTCAATGGTACTGACGTGGCTTTCCGTCAAATTTTGGACGAAATTCTGACGGAGTTGCCATCTCGGTTTTTATGTAAACCCGAAGTACCTCATGTGATAAAAACTAAATGCTAGGGAGCAAAAAGGTATTTAACCTTATAATTTAATGATAATAGTTAATCATATGGTCATATCTTAAAATGATCTAACCATTAAGTATCTAATGGCTAATGAAGCGGCTATCATTAGTTCGAATCCCCCTCCCCCTCTTATCCGGACATGTCAAAAAAAAAAACAAAATGGTATCTAATGCTAGTTGAATTAACAATTTGAATTGTTAATCATGTGATTGAATGGAAACTTATTATACTTAATCATATTATTATAGCTTAAGTATAAATTTCTTATAATTTATAAAATTGCATTTAATCTATTAAAACTATAACATATTTTAGTTGCAAAATTGGTCAACTAGAGCTATTTTTCTTATAAATGAGAGAAGATTGCACATTTTTGTAACTATTATTATTAGATTGCACTTTGATCGATCTCTCATATTCACCTTGTTTCCTTAATAGTCGTATCATTAATAAAATTTGTTTATTATGTTTCTTTAATCTTTTTTTTTATTTATACTTAAATACAAAATTTAAATAATCTGATGCAAGCCGAGCTCAAGCTCGACAAAAATTTTTAAGCTCAAGCTCGGTACCCACCCTGGTGAGCCAAGCTTGGACACGAAATGGGGCTCGTCTCAAGCTCGAGCTCGAGCTCGACAAAAAATTAAACAAGCCAAACTTGAACAAGCATTATCTGCTCAAACTCGCCTCGTTTACACCCCTAGACATAAGCATGTATCCTTTCTCATCCCTTTATTTTTCTTGTATTTTTTTTCCTTCTTTCCTCTTTCCCCACAAAATATTAGAGGCGATCAACCATCAATCTTTAAGGGGGTAATCACTCCCCAACAGTGAAGGGCAGTCGGTCACCCTCTTATGAGGGGATGGCACTGATGTAGGATGTGAAATAGGATTAAAAAAAAAAGAAAAGTTTTTTGTTTTATTTTATTTCTTTTCCTACTAAAATTATGTTTTAGTTTTATTTTATGATTTCTTTTCTTTACTAGGATTATGTTTACTTTCCCTACTAAGATTATGTTTACATTCCCTACTAGATTTAGATTTACTACATTATTAGGATTTCTATTCTATAAATAATCTAGATTATTATGTAAGAGTAATGCTACAAGTCCTTCTTATGTTCCTCATGAGTCCCTCCAAGAATGATGTAGCGATTAAAATTACCATTGTACTTGTGATTGATCATTATTCAATTTTGATCAAATGGTGATTTTAATTACACATCATTCTTGGAGAGACTCAAGAAGGGCACAAGAATGACTTCTAGAATTACTCATTATGCAAAACTATTTTCATTGAATCATTATCAAATCAGTGAATTTTCTATCAAATACTATGCGGAGTTTTTATCTTTCTTTTAGCTTAGTTTGCGGGTTTGTTTTTATCTTTTAGGTAGAAGACAAAGATGCTTCTCTTTCCAGAATCAAATACACTACTCTTTGATTAGTTACTTAGTCTTCTGCTACGTCAGCCGCCAATCGAGTGACAAGTGGTCCTTATTTTTTTCTTTTCTTTTTCTTTTAATTTATTTATTTATTTTTATTTTTTATTTTTAATAACATGTGAAGCCATCAGCTTGTCGAGTAATACTATGTCAATTGGAGTTGTGACATAGATCCACGTCTACATTTAACTCCTCCTGTCAAACAGCTTACAGCATGGACTATTTTGAACAAATAACTTATATCTTTAAGATACTTTTGAAACCTGAGGGATCAATTTGGTATAAGTGTGAACCCTCGTGACTAAATATGTAATATTCCCCCCCAAAAAAAAATGGTAGAAAAAGAAAACACATAAATCTTTTTTTTTTTTTTTAATGGATAAATTTACCATGTAAAAGGACAAAAGAAAATAAAAAAATGTCGTTTACATTGTATTTCAATACCATCAAATGCCAAAGCAGTTTTCTTGGAATAGAGATCTAATTAAGTGTGAACTGAAAATTCAGCATTTTTTTACTTCCTTGAATGAATTGACAAAAAAAAAAAAAAGGATAATCATTGCCAATTGTTCCACATGACGAGATCTAAGTATGAACTGCAAATTCAGCATTTTTTGACTTCCTTGAATGAATTGACAAAAAAAAAAAAAAAAAACACAACGATAATCATTGCCAATTGTTCCACATGATCCATGCACTTACACTTTATACAATTTCCCTCCAATCAAGGGTGCTTGAGAAGACTAATGTTCCTCCAAAATTTGGAAAAATTATTCTTAAAATTTATGATTTTTTATGAAATGTCTCCCAAAACTAACTTTTTACCCCTGATTTTTTTTTTTTTTTTTTTTTTTTTCAAAATTTGTCCCACCACCTTAAATGTTGTCTGGTTATGCTCCCCACCTCCAACTAGATACACACGAATCACAATGCTACTCTAATGTGTTAGCTGCTATTGCATCCATTGCCCAGCAGCCCATGTGCACAATAATTGGCCAAATTGGCAAGTTGAAGGGTAAACTGCACAAGGCCCTACCAAGGAACCAACATCTTCTCAATTTCAAATGAATTTGAGAGTTTTCAGTTAGTTATATTTGATAAGTATTATTGTCATTTTACTTTTTGAAAAGGCAAAAATACCCCTCCAATATAGCTAACTGAATATTCTCCAGTGGATCCTAATTCCCTCTAAACTTCCATGATTTTGAGAAGAACATCCCAAAGTTTAAAAACTCCAAATTTCACTTCCCAAACTTTTAATTTGATAGACAAAGTTTTTCTCCAAACTGGGTTGGAGGAACTTCCTTCATCACAGTCTATTAAAATGACATGGGTTCTTTTTTTATTAACATGTGAGCTACACATGAGTTTTTAATATTATTTATTCCAACTTTGTCCATGTTATTAAAAAAACATGTGCATCTTACATGTTCAAATGACACATGTAATTTTTATAGACTGATTTTGATGAAGTTCTTCCAATCCAGTTTGAAGAAAAACTCGATCCTAATTTGATGCAATATACCCATCCGTTACGATTTGGCGTTAAATCCGAATGAAGAGCTATGAAAAATACCAAAATACCCTCAACTTTTCCTCTCTTTTTTTTTTAATTATTTAATTGTGAAATTAGGGGTAAATTTAAAAATTTATAAAAGTTTCAGAGGTATAAATATCATTTCATCCATTTAAACGTATGTTTAATGCCAAACTTTAACAGAATGGGTAGATTGCATCAAATTAGAAGTTCGATGGGTGAAATTGAGAATTTTTCAACTTTGTGAAGTCTTTTCAAAACGCATGAAAATTCAAGAGACCTAAGTAAAGTTTCCCTCAAATTAAATGCTCTAATTAAATAAACAAAAATTCTTGTAAAAACAATAGTGTAAAAATTCCTTTTTTGCGCCCGAATGTCGTTCATTTATGTACGATGGAATGTTCAACATCAACCTATCCCTACAATGTATGCAAATCAATTGAATTGCATGAGCTTTGGTGCAAACCTCAACAACCTATCCAAAGCATGCAAAGTGAACTTCCTTGCAAACAAATAGCAAATATTGGTGCTCTCCCCGTTATACTCACAACGGCTACCATGCCTTAACATCTTCAAAAAATCAACGGTCACATCTGTTCTTAGAAACCTAGACGGATGGGGTCCGCCCTTTGACCAGTCGACCCAAGTCAAAGTCCTGTTTGAATTCCTTCTCCAAAATCGGATGCTCACAAACGTCGGCAAGTAGTGCTCGTCCGCGTAACACGAGGGCACGCAATATCTCCCGAACGACGGGAAATATGTTTTGTCGGAAACTACCTCAATGGCCAGCTCACGGTCCATCTCAAACCATTGGGAGCCTTTCCGCCATTGCTCGAGCTTTATTGTGGGCCTCATTTTAGGATTGTACCGGCCTTGGCCCACTGGGCCTGGTAAGTCATAGGCCTCCACAAATGTTTTTTTGGAGCCCATGAGATAGTTGTAGATTGTGGAGAAGTTGAATAGAGGAATGCACGACTCCGAGAGGAGGACGAACCGCTGGTTCGACCAGTCGAGCAGTGCATTGGCTAGCAGGCGGCGCTCCGCTTCGACCATGTTAAACTCTCCCCATCTCACCACCTGAATCATTGTAAGGACAGGGTTAAAGTAGGCCCAAAAGTAGCAAATCAAAAAGCAGCCCACTTGGTCCAAGTTGAATCTTGGCCCAATCAACGATCCCAAATAATTTGAACTTAAAGGCCTTAGTTTGCGTGCAAACAAAAGACTTGCTTCTAAAATGCAAATAAAATCAGTTTTCAAATGGATTTTTTTTTTTCCTTTCTTTTTCTTATTAAAAAGGGAAAAGGGTTAAGTTTTTTTTTTTTTTTTTTTTTTGCTAATAACCAAAAAAAAAAAAAAATGGACATTTTTGCTGCCTTTAATTTTTTGGCACACGAAAGACAGAAGGAAGAAAAGAATGTTAAAAAGCTAGTTTTTCTTTTGAGGTTGGAAAAGGAGTAGAATCGAAGCAATGAATGAAACAGATTGCCACCCAAAGCCAGTCTTTCTTATCTTCTTTTTGTATCATAAATCTTTTTCTACGAGGAAAAAGAAAAATCAAAGGTGTCGTATATATTTTGTGGGGTAAAAAAAGCTAAAACAAAATAGGCAAATTAAATCTCATATAATTAAGGTAGGCTGATAATGGAAAACCAACTAGGCAAATATTGTGACAAATAAACAAAATAGACTATCAAATGCAGAAGTTTGTGTTGCCAAGGTAAGTGGGTTTGACATATTGAAAGCTAAAATTAATTAGCTTGGTAATATACAAACTTTTGTATTTGTTTAAATTGTTAGATGAAATAGATGTCTCAGATTTTAGAATATCAGAATCTCTGTTTTAGAAAATCTGAGGGGGGTTTAAAGAGAAATGCTAAGTATTCTTCTAGTGTCCTCCCAACTGTGATGTGGCTTTTAAAATCACCAATAGATTAAAAGTTAATAATGATAATCTCAAATTCAAAGATAATTTTAAAAGCCACATCACAATTAGAAGAACACCAAGATAACACTAAAAGAATACTTAGCATTTCCTAGGTTTAAATCCAAAATAAATACTCTTAATTGTAAAACGTATCTTTTTTGTTTGGGAAGAAGGAAATTTCCAAAATTCTACGGCCACACCTCTTTATTGTGGAATGTAGAACAAGTAGGCATCGCATTTAGTAGGGTTAATGCATTTGCATCAGCATTGGAGAAAAAATTAATATAAGAATAATATTCTTTACATCTATTTAATTATTATATTTATTTTATAGAGGCTAATTTAATGTACTTTACGTAATTTTTCATGTCAGGTACTTTTAAATAATAAAAAATTATTAAGTGTAAAGAGTAACATTACTCGTAAAAATATCTTCAAGATAACTTATTTGAAAAGCAAAAAATATTTAATTTGTCCAAATGTAAAGTATAAGGTATATATGTGTGTATATATAACTAGGGGTGTAATTAACTAAGACGTTTTTATTTTTAATTATTAGACTTTTCCAAACTTGAATATTTTACAAGTAATTCCCACACAAGAAGTCATGAGGTTCACATAGACATATCTTTCGGAATTCTCATGTTTTGACAAGTATTAAGGTTGGGCAAAAAAATAATATTGCACCTTGCTCCAACCAAGGATGGTCATATGCAATTATTGTACGTTGCTTCAACTTAGAAGAGAACTTGGTCAATATTAAATGAAGAGAAAGAATATCACCATGATATCATATATTAAAACTTTATATATATTTTATACACATATATGTAGCATAGAATTTGTCAATAAGTTCATTAATTAGTAAACGTTAATGGGACTAATTATATATATGCTACTTGTATGCAGCTAGCATCACATGCCAACTAACAAGGCATATTACGAGGTACGCCTTGTACTTCATCTCAACGTCAAGAAAATCTTCTCTGCTTTACTAAAAAAACAATGCAAAGAAATGAAGCAAATGGTTCTTACTCTGTATTTTAGGGTTTGATTTGACATACAAAAATGTCATGAACGTTGTTAAAATAAGTCTATGGGCCTGTTTTGGTGTGCGTTTGAGAGGTCTAAAAATGCGTTTAACACTCAAAAAGTTTGTTTGAAGAAAAAAAACACTTGTGTAGTAAAAAAAAATTAAAAGTGCTTTTAAGGGTCTAACAATAGACAATACGTACTTTTGGCAAAAGCTTAAAAATGAAGCTTTTGCCAAAATGCGATTTTTAACTTAAAAACTTTATTTCTCAAACATAATCCCAAACATACTCTATAACTAGAAAATGCCTCTATGTATATATTTATATAGCAAGAACCCACCGAAAACTTTTGCAGCGGGAGTAAAATTCTCTGAGAAATATTGCACTTTTGAGATTGCATTAAAAAATAGAGCTTTTAAAGTCAAAATTAGCTTTTTAGAAAGGTTAATTTTTAAACTTTTCTTAAAAATACGTTTTCATAATTTTCAAATGAAAAACGTCAAGGAATTACTTTTGAAATTTTTTTACCAAATATAACAGCTTTTTATTGGTCACAGCTTATTATATATTAAAAGTACTTTTTACGGTTATAACGCAATTTTAAACCAACTCCTACAATAAAAATAAAAATAACATGTAAAAGTGAAAATAAATATTTGAATCAACAAACCCTTGTAAAAAAATTTATTGTTACGTCATTTAATTGTATAATAACCCTTATAACGGGGAATAGTAAATAACATTTCTCAAATGGATAGAATTGAAGGATGTAAAGGAAATGGAAAGGCAATATGTGATGTTATATATAGTATATTTATTTGTTATGGGTAAGTGCCGGAAATTAAGCAATATTAATTGCTGTATATATTATTCTATATATTTAAATTTTTGGTTTAAAAATGTTTGGTATATATTGATTAGATCATACATGAATGAGACCGACATATAATTAACGTAAATTAAGAGGAAGACGTAAATTAAGAAGAAGAAGAAGACAGAAGAAAGAATCCAAGAGTGATATTTACGTACTGACCTTACTTGGGATCCTCCGGCCATGAAAAACGGAATCTTCCGGCACCGTTCCGTTGAAAGATGGATTGGGGTGCACGTAAATGGTATAAAGACCTTCGTGTCCTTTGAAGAACAACTCCCACAGGGGGGCCAAAGACAGCGGCCCTTTTGTCAGAAACATGAACGCCACTTTCGGAGTCCGCTTCAGCGGGAATTCACGAATCCTAGGCGCCATTGAAGCCCTCCATAACAACTCCTCGTCTTTCATGTCGTGCATAGCACTTGGCGGTTTCAAGTATTGTTTTAACCCGACCCGGATTAGATTGTTCTTGGTAATTTGCAATGGAGGAGGAGGAGACCCGACCCGGGTGAGATTCGGATTGGTCATTTGTAAAGGAGGAGGAGACACGACCAGGGTGAGATTCGTCTTGGTCTGCAATGGAGGAAGAGCTAGCTCCGGTGGAGCAGTCGCCGGAAGATCAAAAAGCTGGTTGAGTTGCAAGTTGAAGGAGAAATCTCTAAGATAGAAACTTAGCGTAAGTCCAAGCGCTAAACCTGAGCAAAAGAGAAGAAAATAAAACACAAGATTCTGGAGATGCATTTGCGCATTGAAGAGCTTATTATTTGGCGGCGGTGAGCCTTGTTGGAGCTTGTAATTCTTCATCTATGGCGGCCGAGCGACACAGAGAGAGAGAGAGAAGAGATATTGTTTCTTTGTTGTTTCTTCTCCAATGAAGTAACGTTTAATTTGGCTTTTTAATGGAGAGAGCACGAAGTTTGGGCTTCTCTAGGCAGAAAAAGATTCTTAAATAAATCGATCTGCACTGGCACTGGCACTGGTTATATATATATATATATATATTTATATAATTAATTAATGATGATTTAGCAGTGCCATATATAAAAATAAATTTGTATTTTTTTTTTTTGACATTAATTGTGAATTAATTAGGCTCCTCGTACTAATAATTTTTTTTTATTGTTTTTGTTGGATAGTATTTATCAACGTGACAATATTCGACTCAACCGACAATTAAGTTGAGAGTGCCCTCAAAAATTTGCAAGCCACTCACAGACACCAGAACCTTATTTAGTTACATGTCAAAAAAAAGAAGCTTATTTAGTTGGAGAAATGATAAAAGGCAGTCTTTTGGGTTATTTAAAAAAAATAAATAAATAAATAAAAATAAAATATTCTGAAGCAATAACACCCTATCCTACGTGGTCCTTTTTTTATTTGGTAGTTTTTTTATAAAAAAATGGTCTTTTTCTTCATTATAATGACCTTTTTAAAAAAAAAAAAAAAAAACCATTTTATGAAGAAAAATACCAACTAAAAAAAGACCGTATACAATGTTATTGCTTTAGAATTTTTTTTATTTTATTTTTTTTTAAAAAAAAAAAGACTAAAATTGTACATTTTTCAAATAAAAAAAAATAAGAGAAAAATTAGACCAAAATTAGACTAAAAAAATTGTGCATTTTTCATGCTTAGGTAGCTCATTTAGTTGGGGAGTTAAATGTGAAAGTGTGAAACCAGGAAGACGCGTGCATTAAATGGTGTGCGTAATTATAAGATGTTTCATTTGGGATTTGTTGCCTTCATTTCATTAGCGTTTTAATTATCACACCAAATCGTTTCTAGTTTTATTAAGGAAGTTTTTTTCTTTTTTTTTAATATGTTTTACAACGGTCGATTTCTCTTTTTATTGGGTTATAATTTACAAAAACTTCCTATAAATTATATTGTAAGAAAATTCTTTCAATTTAGTTATATATTTCCATGTGTGCCCTGCCATGTAAGAAGCATATATATGTTTCTCATCCAAAGCCCATTCTATCAAGATGTGGTATAAAACCTCATTTAATTGTCTTCAATAGAAATTTGACACATCAAGTAAAAATACTAAATTAAATACAATAGAGATGAAAACATCGTATATTTAATTCAAATCAATCCTATAGATTTTTCTATCCATTATAACTTATAACCCAACGCCTGCCACCCACCACCTAACCCTCATGAGAACACAAAAGTTTCCAAAACTAATCAAGACGGTAGCTCTGTTGGTTTTATAAAAGGATACTTTGTCTATGAAGTATTTTGTCAATAGAAGGAAAATTGGTGTAAAGGGTTATATATATATATATATATATATATATATATATATATATATATATATATATATATGGTGTTTTAAGTTCAGATATCTACCTCCTATAATTGGAGGTGCAAAATACTCCGTTTACACTATGACCTGATTGAAGTTATTATCTTCTCGAATATGTTTTTTTCTAATATCATTAGTTAATAATAATATTTAAAAAAAAAAAAAAAAAGAAGCATGTACTTCCCGTATGCTTAATGGATATATATATAGTAATTTTTAGAAATTGGATTGATGGATTTTATATTAGGTGATAATTAATTATCAGATTATATTTTTATTTAGATTCCCACCATGCATGATACAACCTTTCTTATTTCTCATCCTGTACGTGGTTATTTTTGGGGTTTAATTTTCTTTTTCTAAGCCTGTTTCCATTTCCGTTTATGATTATTGCATGATTTCAACAAAAGAATTAGCGTTTATTTTGTTGGGTTGGGGGGATTTTCTTTGAAAGGACAAGATAACACGATTTGAGTTTTCCGGAGAGTTGGGTGGATCGGTACTCAGTGAGATGTTCACATCTCAATTCATATCAATCTATTTTCTTCACTTTGTCAATTTGTCGGCCGAGTTTCAGTTTTCTCAATGATTTTTTTTCTTATTTTTTTTCTTTTAAAAAAATAATAATAATAATGAGTAGTGTATTTTAGGTATTTATTTTATGTTAGTTACTTAAAAAAATAATAATAAATAAATAAATATTTAAAACAGGTTACCTTATCCGGTATGAAAAGGAAGTTATTTTTATTTATTTATAAATAAATAAAAAATAGTCTAAAAGATACTATTTCCTTAATTTGTTTCTTTTGTGTGGCTTTTTGTAAGCCGCCGGTGCACTTTGTGGAAAGGGTTTTGAACGCTTTACTCCTGCTCCCCGCCTCCTCTGAGTTTGCATCCTTGTCTCCACCTTTTCTTTCTACGTGGTTCGACGCCAATAGATTGAGAAAAGGAAAAATATATGCTTTTGAAAAGTGTTTTTTTTTTTTTTTTTTTTTTAAAAAAAAAGTGTTGTTGTAACGAAATATAAATGGAAGAAGTGCCTGCCTTTTAGTAAGGTTTGTATTTTTTTAATAAAAAAAAATTTTATGTGGGAGCTATTAAAAAAAAAAAAAAAAAAAGTGTATTTAGAGACATATTACCAAATTAGGCATTTATTTTTCCATCCTCTTTGTAATATGAGAGTGACTTCTGGCTTAACAGGGCTTGAATTTCGTGAAAGATTTTGTTATTCGATGTCTAATTTCTATTATATTGTCCCTAGGGAGTAGCTCATCAATCAGCTGAAATCATGTTTGGTAAAGCGGAGATTATTACTTCGAAGCTCACTCTTCTCTTTTCTCTTTCCCTTGTGCTGACATGTCAAAAAAAAAATTTATTATATATATTCACAACTTTGGTCCAACTTTTTTCTTATTTTTTATTTTTTTTCAAAAAAAAAAATTGAAACAATAACATCTTATGTGGTCCTTTTTTTGGTATTTTCTTTTAAAGTGGTATTTTTCTTCGTAAAAATTGTCAATAAAAAAAAATGGTCATTATTATGAAGAAAAATACATTTTCCATTAAAAAAAATACCAAATAAAAAAATGACCACATAGGATGTTATTGCTTAAGAAATTTTTTTAATTTTTAATTTTGTTTTTTTAAAAAAATGACCACATAAGAAAAAAGTTTAACCAAAATTGTGCCTTTATCATTTCTCATTGGTTTAAGGTTGAAGCACATCCACCTTTATTATCTTCATATGATACTGCTGCTTCATTTTCCTAATTGCCATAATATATCATTAACTCTTGTAATTATGAACTAGTTATAAGTATTAAAAAAAAAAAAAAAAAAACAAATCAAAAGTTCTAACAATATATGATTACAAGTGAGTTGTCATGTAAATGGCACCATATTAATTTGTAACAAAATTAGAATAATTAACCTTTGTAATAATCGACCATAAATATTGATTTTTTCTAAATTAATATATACTCGTATGCGTCCTGAATTTAAATATATATTAGAACAAAAATCAAGTTAAGAAAGGGAATGGGGATAGAGATGGAAAACTGAAGCATTAGATGAGCAATTATATAATATCAATAAATAAACTCACACAAACTTTTGGGGTGAACCATCGAGGACGTGGTGGTTCAATGGTCTAAAAAAATGAAGCATTAAAAATTAAGAGAAACTTATTGACCACACTCATCCTCACAATCAATTACCATCCTCAGATTCCTTCTCATTAGAACGCTAACAATAGATGCCCCTATATGCCATTTTCTTTCTTATGTGTAGAAATTTAAAAAAAAAAAAATCACAAAAACTTACGCATATCAGATTCTTTATATTTAACCAACCCTCAAGTATTACTACCGTGTTTCCAATGTGTAAGAAACCAAAAGTGATTCCTTATACCTTATTTTAATATATATATATTTCTCTTTCCCCTCTCCTATTTCAAGAAAACAAAAATGGACAAGAATTATTGTGTTAGTGTGCTATGTCAACATTAATAAAAATATCACTCTTTAAAAAATAAATAAATCAAAAATTAAAGAAATCAAAAACTTAAATAATTAATTAATAATTAAATTTTTTTGAGAAAGAAAGGGAGTGGTGGTGAGCCACCCCCGAGGTGGTTGTGTGAAATTATGAGGTCTGGACCAAAACTTCAAAGAAGACTTGACCATCCACTTGTAAAAACAAATTAACATCAATGTTTAGAGTATTGCAAGGAGTAGACAGAAATTTCAGGGAAGACATGACAGTCAACTTGGCTCTCAGAATAGTACGAGCATGAAACTTCCTGGAAATTCATTCAAGCAAATTGTGCAAATTAAAGCTAAACATACTATTAATGAGTTGGTGAATAAATTGAATGAAATTTTGGAACATTCAGTTTCATCCTCGTGCCATGTACGAGCATGCAATTAAATTTTGCATACTTCTGGTCCTTTATGACTTCCCAAGCTGTGTTTGCGATTATCAATTTTAGAAAATGTGTTACTAACACATCATTTCAAAACCATACTTTAGAGAAAAAATTTAAGAGGTGTAACATTTCTTATGCATTAACCATTGAGAAAATATTAGAGAAATCAAGTGAAGCATTACTCATACAAATTTAATGAAGCGCAATTCTTAATGTGACAACATATTGAACTGTATGGTTCAATATGTATGGTTCAACATATTTTGTATGCTTTCTCTCTTTAATTTATTTTCAACATTTTGTATGGTTCAACATATTTTGTATGAGTTCATATAAGAAATTTAAAGCATACAAATTTCTTAAATTTGTATGCTTCATTAAATTTTTAATGCTTCATCAAACTTTGAATTTTATTGATGTCATGATGGGGCTGGATCAGACTATTGCTCGCATGCCCACCATTTAGGCCCTGTCCTATGCAGCTCCCATCAGGTAAGTGCTACTATTTATGATCACGGTCAGCAATTATCCTTTCCCCTTATGAACTATCATGCGATAACCATTTTCCCCCCATCAACTACCAACTTTACATTACGACTCCATCAAACTACCATTTCATTACCAAAACCCCATTTTCATCAGTCAATGCCATTAAGTCAGACGGTCAACAGTATTGTTTATGACACTGTTCACATGTTGACCGTCTGACTTAATGACCTTAACTGACGGAATAGGGATTTTGGTAACAAAATGATAGTTTGATGGGGTCGTAATGTAAAGTTGGTAGTTGATGGGGGAAATGGTCATCGCATGGTAATTCATAGGGGAAAGGATAATTTCCTCCAAATAAAAAACTTTTGGGGTGATCAGCTTGACTATTTTATGTGGGCCGGTGTGACTATAATAGAATAGCACATCCATCTGTTGAGAATCAATAATAAAATGGGCTTAGTCAACGGTAAAAACCTCAAACCCGATTGAATGATGATATTTTAGCAATTCCACGAGAGATCTTCTTTGTGATTGGCTCATGGAGGGATAAACTATTGGAGGTTAGCAATTCCATTGCGGTCAAATTATATTTTAATAGCCTTTGATGTGCGAGCATGTACAGTCAATATTATATTCACAAAACATAATTCTGATGACCCACAGAAACTGAAACTTGAAAATGCCTTTGAAAATAGACCTAGAAATTATATAAATATATATATTAATTGCTCACAAGAGTCATCAATCAAATTATCTAATTAGTCTGTTTCCTATAATTTATAAATGTGTGAGTCATCAGAATTTCTCACAATGCATCATTGCATCCTCCTTTGTTTCTGATTGAAATAATTAATAATAAGAAAATATGAGATTCTTTTTTAAAAAATAAATAAAAATAAAAATCATTGTGTCATCTGGCCAGGTTTTCAAGACAAGAGAGTCGGTTGCATGTTTCATCGTATTGGATGTATGATTTGTATGTAGTTGGTTGCATGTTTTGAGTATGTGATTGCATGGCTTTTCACGGGCAGGCAAGAAGGACATGTGGCATGTCATATCTTAATCCCCACTATAGCAACCACAAATACACTCAATTATATATATATATATATATATATATATATATCAATTCATGTTGTGCTACATCAGTTTGTAAAAGTTTTTCTGTAAAATTTGTTTGTAAGCATAACTAGCGCTCCCCATTTGTGACAAGTCATGGTTATGTCAAAGGTTTAAATACATATAAAATGGTGAACTTAATTATTGAATTAATATTTTAACATTACTCATCACTTTTGGGTTCAAAGTCTTCCTTAATATGTTAGATCCCAATACATGAATGTTGTAACACTTCGATCTGATATTGAAAAAATGAAGAATAGCTTACATAGAGTTAAGGGCATGGCTGAGGGTGACTTAGGGAAAGCTAGGGTTTGTGTCCTATGATGCGCACTTAAGAAAGTCAATCAAGAACAAGATAAATGCAAAATCAAGAAATTATTAGTCGGTCTTATGAGAAGGATAGGCTAGATATATTTTGCAGATGAGAGAAGGCACGTCATGGTACCTAAGCTGTGATAGAGCACAACACACTAAAGGACGTTTACATGAAGGTATGTGAAAGATTTTAGAAAGAATAAGGGATTCTCTTATTTCATAATATGTATTTTGCTTACAAAGAGTTTATTATATAGACTTGAAAAGAGGAAGCACATCTCTTGAATCAAGGCTCAAATCATGCATAATCAGCCTTTTTGACTTCTAAGATTTACTACACAATAAATTCAAATTTTCTAAATTTATTTCTTTAACAGTATGATCCATCACCATATTTGCTAAGCTGAGTGTGTCTAAAAGTTAATCAATTGGCCAGGCATGTCCGGGGCCATAGATGTTGTTAGGTCCGGAAGGTTGAATTATGCAATCCCATGCATATGGGCGTAACAGTATGCTCCAGCTATAAAATAAGAAGAAGAAAGAAAGTTTTTTTATCTTCAGTTCTACGAAGAAATGATTTAAGAATTTTCTTTTTATGCTAAACTAGATTAGTTAAGGAAAAAGTTTTTACCCAATTGGTTTTAAATTTGTTGAAAATGTTGCTTACTGAGCTTTTTTGCTCATATGTTAACGGTTCATTTTTCTCTTCAGATGAGGGATAAATGAATTAGAAGGCACTACAAAAAAAATTCACAATTAGTGATCCATCAGAGATGACGTTTTAAGCACAAAAAACGTCACTATTCATTTAGTGAAGTTTTAATAGTGACGCTTGCTAAAGGACACAAAACATGGGGTCAAAAAATTTTAAATAGTGTCATTTACTGTTCAAATGATGCTATTTAAAGTCAGTTGGGGGTGGCGCGCCACCACCCCTAGCCACCCCTCCCCTCGACTAAGTGGCCACTGGTTTGGCAGCCACCCAGTCTCTTTTTTTAAAAAGCAAAAAAAAATTAATTTTTCTAAATCAAAATTTTTTATTTTAATCTCTAATATTGGGAGATGTCCCACTTATAAGGGCAATTTCGAGTGCTAAATTTTCAAAAATTTGTTAGTGTCATTTAAACAGTAACACTAATGTGGATATATACTAATTTTAATCTCCCATAAATTAAAATGCCCCAAGTCTTTCCCCAAAATTCATATTGTTTTCTAGAGTGCAGTGTGCATATGAGGAGAATGCAGTTTTTCGTAGAGCTACGGGTAAGATTTGCTTAATGGATACTAATTTTATTTTTTTATATGTTGACTTAATATTTAATATTAATATATTTATCATTCATTCTTTGGCCTCATATTTTAATATATTTTTCATTCATACTTTGGCCCCTATCGATAAAAACTCTTAGTTCCGTCCTTAAAAACATTTTTTTTTTTTTTTTCATTTTTTTTAGTGAGGCCAAATGCTAATAAAACATTGATAGCAAGTATATATATAAAGTTGACTCATCACTGATATATTAAGCACCAAAATCCATCAAAACTGGTGCAATGTGCAACAAGGGTTGCAAAGTGTTCGGCATAAACTTCCTCCCAAACAAAAAGCATATAGAGGAAACAATGTTTCCATTATATGTACACTTAGTACCAAACCTTATTTGATCCAAGAATTCAGCAGTAACAGCTTGCCTCACAAATTTTCCAAGGTGTGGGCCACTCTTAGACCAATCAACCCATGTGATGCTCCTGTTGGAGTTCTCTTGGGGGCAAAGAATGTTGACAAGTGTTGGAATATAGTGCTCATCCATGTAACATGGAGGGCTACAAACATGGAGTGCTCATCCATGTTCCGTCCTTAAAAACATTTTTTTTTTTTCATTTTTTTTTAGTGAGGCCAAATGCTAATAAAACATTGATAGCAAGTATATATATAAAGTTGACTCATCACTAATATATTAAGCACCAAAATCCATCAAAACTGGTGCAATTTGCAACAAGGGTTGCAAAGTGTTCGGCATAAACTTCCTCCCAAACAAAAAGCACATAGAGGAAACAATGTTTCCATTATATGTACACTTAGTACCAAACCTTATTTGATCCAAGAATTCAGCAGTAACAGCTTGCCTCACAAATTTTCCAGGGTGTGGGCCACTCTTAGACCAATCAACCCATGTGATGCTCCTGTTGGAGTTCTCTTGGGGGCAAAGAATGTTGACAAGTGTGGGAATATAGTGCTCATCCATGTAACATGGAGGGCTACAAAACTGGCTAAACAAAGGGTAATATTTGCTGTCAGAAATGATGTGAAGGGCTACCTTGCGGTTCACTTCAAACCATTGGGACCCTTTGCGCCAATTTGCTAGAGAAATTGTGGGTGACATTTGAGGATTGTATCTGCCACGCCCAATTTTCCTTGGGTCATCATATGAGCCTACAAAGCTCTGGTTGGCTTCGATGAGATAGTTGTATGTTGTTGTGAAGTTGAAGAGAGGAATACAAGTTTCTGAGAGAAGAACAAATCTCTCGTTTGAGGAGTGTAGGAGTGCGTTTGCTATGAGGCGCCTTTCTGCGTCAATCATCGTCGGTTTTCCCCATTCCACTGCCTGCAATAAAAGTATGAATAAGAAATATGTTAATATTGAAGATTAGATTAATTATAAAAATTAAAATTAGTATCCATTCAGTGTTAAGTGTTAAGAAAAATAAACAAAAAAATATAATTATTTTTTAATATATTTCAATTTTCAACTCAAACACTTATCAAAATAGAACCTAACGTTCTTTTAGAACTCGAAAATCATCTATGATTGAAGGCTGAAGCTTGAAGCTGTACAAAATTTTGAAGTAATTTCTCATTTGATGTACAACATTAAAAAACTAATCAACTTTCAATTTTGCTGCGGAGTATATATAGTTTTGACAAATTCATGTATGAAAATGATCATTTGGTAGTTGCAGTAGAAATAAGAAGGATAAACATAAGCAACCATTGGTACAAGTTGGTAAAGCTCAATTTTAGCTACTCATTTTTTTATACACACTCTAACAGATTCTTTATTTTTTTCTTTATTTTCTTTAAATATTATTTTGTGAAAGAAAGAGGAGGAAAGAGAGTAAAAGAAAGAAAGTGAGAGAAAAGAAAATAATAAACAAAATTTCTAGAGTGAATACTAAATAGGCTAATCAACCTATTTACTATTCACACCAGGTAAAAAAAAGATAAGTTACCTATTCAGCTGGCCGGAGACCAAAAAACACCCATAATTATTAGGGATTTAACTGTTCTTTTGAAGATGCTCTTATAATACATATATATTTTATATTTTTATTTGATCACAACTTTGAATATGAAACTTAAACAGATCAAATAGACATGATATTATTTGTACGACAAAGTTTTTTTTAAACAAACAAAAAAAATCAACCCAGTTTATTAAGTTGTTATATGTCAAACAATGCTTAAAATGCACATGATAATTACCTGCTTAATTGAAGGACCGATATCATGTACTATGTTAATCTTATTAAAAATATATGTGAGAATCACATATTTTAAAAATATATGACAGTTTAATAGATTAGATTGAAATAATTTTTCTCAACCCATTTAAAAATAAAACTGTCTCCTTATTTGTAATTTTGTATGGGCTCAAATAAGTGGCTCTCCAAGAGCTGTCTAGTTGTGGATGAACCCATGGACAAAGGGAAGGAGGGGGGCAATCCCACTTGCTTTAACAATTTTTGTAATGGTCAAAGGCGAATTTAGAGGGGTATATATTTGAGAAATTAAAAATTTTTACCTCCAAAAATGTAAAAAAAAAAAAAAAAAAAAAATTACAGGTGTTTTTAAAATCATTTTATCAACGCTGACCTCCCCTAAAAATTCCAGTACTCCTGATGAAAAGAACAATGTAAATAGATCAATCATGAGAAAATGAGTTATCTAATTATATCAAGTGCTGAAATTTTTTAGTCAACTATATATCTTAATTATTATCTACATTCGTTTGTGTTATCGACAGTATTTAAAATTGTATTAATCGCCAATAGAAATGCTCTAAAATCTACATAGGCAATAGCAAGATATGCCTAGGAGCTAGGTTTTTTTATTTTATTTTATTTTATTTTGGCAAGATAGAATTAATGAGCTTATAAAGTAAGAAAATTACCTGGCTTGGAATTTTTCTTGCATGGAAAACTGAATTAACAGGGAAAGAGTGATTGTAGAGGGGATGAGTGTGGACATAAATGGTGTAACGCCCTTCATGGCCTTCAAATTAAGAACTTCTCCCACAATGGTGCCAAAGGTATAGGCCCTTTTGTCAAGAACATGAAAGCAACTTTTGGGACATAATCAGATTGAAACTCTCTAATCCTTGGAACCGTCAATGCCCGCCGGAACAACTCGCCATCATCCATGTCGTGCATGAATGCTGCCGGCGGTGGCAGTGGTGGTGGTTGTAGTTGTAGCGGTAAGGGAGGAACGGGCAGTGACTGCGGCGGTAGCAAGATTATTGGCGATGGTCGCGGAAGAGACAACGGGGTTGTGCGGAAATAGGACGAGAAGCTTTTAATGTACAAGCTAGCTGTGATTCCAATGGACAAACCAATGACAAAGAAGACAAAATGGAAGACATGAGCTAATGATAAATGTGGCTTATTGCCAACCTTTGAAGAAGGTTGCTGCTCAGCTCCCATGGTTTCTGCAGAAAATGGGAGAGGGGTTGGTTATGGGGCAGAGAGGCAATATTTAGGAAGAGTTGTAATCTAGCTAGCTATGACACTTGAAGCGAAAGTTAAGATGCATGTGCTTTGGTTTGACCTACAACATTAATTTGTCGTTATTAGTAGCTTAAGCAGCTCGAAACCCATGTATGCTGTGATGATTCAATGACCTTCGAGTACAGATTGTACGCCTTCCCCAGTTGAAACCATTTGGGAGATTTCTGTCATTAGCCTTCCAATCTAAGAAAGTCTGAGCAAGGATTAAGATATGGTTAAATGAAAGTAGACATAGTTAGGCAATTTGCAATATCTCTTAATTGGAAGTTATCTTTCAATTAAAGTAATGTCATTCTCAAACTAATAAAATATTATAATTTACACTTTTTATCCCATAAAAAGACCAAAAAAAAAAAAAAAAAACTCCTAAAAACTCTCTATAAGACAAATACCCTTATAAATTTGAAAAAAGAAAAAGAAAAAAGATACAAAAAAAACTCACGTCGATAGTCACCAGTGTTGTCACCAGTGTTTTTTTTTTAATTTTTGGGTGTATTTTTTTCTTAATTTTTGAAAAGGGTATTTTTGTCATTTTATACAGATGAAGCACATTACAATTTTCTAGTAATTTAGGGAGAAATTTAAGGTGGGTATGTTTATGTGTATTTTTTTT
Organism: Corylus avellana; assembly: GCF_965113065.1. Classification (NCBI taxonomy): domain Eukaryota; kingdom Viridiplantae; phylum Streptophyta; class Magnoliopsida; order Fagales; family Betulaceae; genus Corylus; species Corylus avellana. The sequence goes on from NC_142496.1 coordinate 8,757,012, forward strand.
TTCAAATTTAAAATATGCCACTAGCCCTTCTAGTCCAGTCTGCAATTTTGAGTACTTTGGACTTTTGAGCCTACGCGGTAAGTTAGCAAATCTTCCACCAATATGGTGGCCATGTGGGCATTGTGGGGGGGCTTTGCACTTTCTAGTTGTTTATTTCAATTTGGTAAGCATGGCTATGAAGGCCTTTTTTTTTTTTTTTTTTTTTTTTTTTGGTCTAATTAAAATGACTATGAAGTTTAAATACACACATTGGCGCAAGGTTTTAAGGTGGAGGATGACCTAATTGTCACAAAATTCCATGATGCACTGCCCCATTTGTCAACACAAAAAGAAACTCTAATTCAGAACTAAAACGAAAAAGAAACGCAAGTTAACATGCCCTTTTTTTCGCCTGAGGCCACGGAATAAACTTCGAAACCTTTTTTGTTGAACTTGTAATGTTTGCTTTTTTTTTGGGGGGGGGAAGGAATTGGAAGTGTCCCAAAAAGAAAGACAAAAATCAAAGCAAAAATAGTATATCAGCTCAAATAAAAGCCCTCACAACTAAAAACAATCTATAATTCAGGGTTTGAATCCTTCTCAATAACAACAACAACAACAATAATGATTTCATTATGTTTTTGGTATTCTTCAGGCAAGGTAATGCTAAATTTCCTGCCTGAAATGTTCGAGACCCCAGCAATTCTAGTGACTCATCTCCAACCCTTTAGCTATTGTTCTTGAGAAATGACCAGGTTAGGGTCGGCCCGTTGGTCGAAAGAAGTTTTTATATGGAATCCCTATCTACCAAAATTTTTACTTCTGGTTCCGGTGGTTCCGAGCTGTTCATTCTGATCAAAACCAAAATCCATCAAACATGCATGTCTGAATTGTAAAAATTAGTATAATACAATTCAAACAGCACAAGCATTACCCTAAAAACATTCAAAAAGAAGAGACCTTTGCATGTGCAGTAGCAATCCAGGGTAGTAGATCATCCTATGTGAACTGGTCTGCCAGAAAGCTGCAACCACTATGGTTTGGAGGTTCTATACAGAATCTCAGGATCCTGACCCCACACAGCAATGACTATTGCTGCAATCTAAAAGTTCCTCTCACGAGTCAAAAAGCAACACCAGAATTGCAAGAATTTCTTTTGCACCAAGAAGTTGAATCCGTTTTGAAAGTTTCTCCCTAGAAGACATCAAAAGATTTTGCAACCTAAGAGGCTATTGAATCATGCACCTTGCAACTCACCTTAGGCACCGCTTTCTGGCTTAAGAAACCTAAGGTTCACACTCCGAGGTGTCCTGCTACCATTAGACATTGGATATACTTTTTTACCTATTGATCCTCAGCAACTGCACCCACATGCACCTAGAATACAAATTGGATATATTTTTTTAATAAATATTAATAATAGATCACGAGTTCTTTTAACAGGTACATAACTTAAAAATTTAAGATGTAATTTTTTGCCAAACTTAGATATTGCTAGATGGGAGGGCAGTACAAACAAATACAGAAAAAGTAAGATTGATCATTTAATTAGAGTCTTTCTCTCCCTCCCTCATTCATAGAGGTGTTATGGCAAAACTAAATCTCCTTCTGTATGTAGATGACATGATTTATGTTCTGCATGTCTTAACACATTTCTAAGAGTATTGGATTTTCTTAGTTTTTTTATGACAAGGAATCCCTTCAAGGCAGAGCACTTTGTGTACCCGCCCTTGTCGGATAAACTTCGGACCTATGCAAAGTGCCCCTTCAAACGGATCAAATAATACTCCAGCTTTGATGGCGGGCTACCCCAAGAAATTGTTTGTACCTAAGGAGATTCAAACTTTAGATCTGATAGAAATACTACCAAGACCAAGGCCTTTACCACTTGAGCCAACCCCCCCTTAAGGTTAAGAGTATTGGCATGTTTAGGACCAAGGCTGCAAAGTTAGCATCTCGTGTAAATTTCATGCCAATCAACAAGCTGTAAGTACAGATCCACCATTTATCAATTTCAAGTCAGGAATAACCCTGTTAAAACATGCTGTATGAATTCAAAGCCACGCATTGCCAAGATATGATGTATTCCACGTGGTAAACTACCACACCCAAAAAAAAAAAAAAAACAGTTCATGGAAAACTGGGTCCAAGTCAACTTAATTCAACCAAACCTTAATCCCAAGTGATTGGGTTTGGCTACATGAAACCTTCTCTCTCTCTCCAGAACTCAAAACTGTGTAAAACTCATTTAATTGTGGTAACACCCTTTTCATATATTACAACTAATAAATGAATTTTACTTACAAAATTAATATTAAATACAACATCAGCAAAGCAAACAAGAATTGCAAGGGCACTTCAAACAAAAACATAATAAGAAAGTGCTTAGAAAATATATATATATATATATATATATATATATATATATATATAAGAAAGAAACTCAAGAAGTTAAGAGCTTGTAAAGAATGCTAAGTAACCTTAAATTTGAAATTTTACTTTGATGAGATTCACTTCGAGTAAAATGGGAAAACCAAATCCAAAAGTTTAAAGCAACCACAAACCCTCTCCAAAAAAAAAAAAAAAGGTGGTGTAAAATCTACAATTGAACTGACCTTATCAGTCAAAGTGATTGAGTACAGGGGACAATGACGTTCTCTGTGGCATCTGATGACAAATAATGAATCCAGATCCTTAACGCTACAAAAGAAAATCCGGAATTACTGTTGTTTGTGAAACCACATCCAAGGGCGTATCAGCTCTTCGTCGAGCTTTATGCTTAGCATGGTGATGACTACTCTTTTGCTTTCCTTTCTGACCATTTTCTTCCGTTTCCTCACTAATCTTTCCTGGACTCTTATGTCTTCTCTCCTTACCATGAGTACGGTGTCTGCTTCTTCTTGAACTTGGATTTTCATGCTCATGCTTTTCCGCATCACCCAAATTATCTTTCAATTCGGAAGGACCAATGTTTAGTTTTTCCTTCCCTTTTCTTTTACTGGAAGACTTATCAGATGGGTTACTTCGCGAGGAAGTTGTCCTGGTGTCACTTCCTAAAAGAACTTCCCGCACAGCACCAGAGAGCAAATCATCCTTCAGCTCTGGCCTTTTGGCTGAAATAGATACGACCTCTCCTTCATCCAATTTCACCACTACAGGCCTAGGCTTTGCATGGTTTGCCTTTTTCTTTGCGACAAGTGATTCCTCTGTAAGCTTAACTAGATCATCAGCGTCTTTATTAAGATAATCCTGCAACTTAGGGTCATTGGCAGGTGGATAATCTGTTGCTACAATTTCATTTTTCTCTGAAGGAAGATAGTATAATCCATGCCGCTTACGGTGTTCCCTGAGCAGAGACGTGGACTCGTTTGATGGTTCTGACTCTTCTTTGCTCTGAAGGTCAGAGAGAGAAGCACTAACCCCCTCCTCATAATGAGGACTTCCAAGAGAAAATGAAATTGATGGAGGTAGTTGAATATCACCACATATTGTCTCCAAATCATCAAGATTCTCCTTAAGCACTAACCCTTCTGGTATAGGAACTCTTTCCTGAGCACTATCTGAGACTGGACAAAGCTCCTCAGAAAAAGCATCACACATCAGTTCGATGATTTTGGAAGCTTTCATCTCTTCACTTTCCAAATTTTCTTCCTTCTGCACTAAGCATTCAGGTAGTTTTCCCTTAATCAACTCAATGAAACATAATAGATTCCGTGCTCTCTCCAGTATTTCTACATCATGGCTACCTATGAGTGGGCCCAGAGCCAATTCAATTAGATTTAATAGGTTAACAATAGATTCATATGTGTAACCATTCTCCAAGGTATCAGGGGTAGATGTCTGACCATGACTAATAATTCTTTCCCCACCATTTTCTACAGAAAGATCTTCAAATGATTGATTTGAAACCCTTGGGTTGAACCCTTCATTCTGTTCGCCATGAGCAGGAGGGCCTTCACATGTTGCCAAATCAGAACCCTCTGGCATTTCCCTTTTCAAGACTAATTCTGAAACACCCAGTGCCAAATTATCAGGACAAGTGGATGTAATACTCTCCCTTTGCAGCAGGTAAGAATGCAGGCAAAAGATTAATACTTTAAAAGCAGAATGGATATAAACTGCCCTTATTGAAGGTGGCAAGAGACTCGTACGAGGTTGTAAAAGTGCCTCCATAAGTTCAAATGGATTCCTTGAGAACTCAACATACTCCCCTGACACCCAAGCAGTAGCAGATAATATCCTATGCAAGAAAGGGTTACCAAGTAATGCAGGATCAATCAGCAGATCACGAGCAACCCGAACAAGCTCGGGTCTAACATCCTTGACCCTAATACCAATATCAATTAGCTGATTCTCGATTTCATCACCCTTTTGGCAATGTGGAATCCTTGACATTTCTCCAAGAAGCGACACATACCAATCAAAGTCAATAATCATCTCATACACATTTCTAGAACATGTTGATAAAATGGACCCCAGAATCTCATTACAAAAATCTGGGTCAGATTTAAGAGAATAATTCACCAAAACCCTAGAAATTTCCATCACATTACTCTCAGCAACCATTGCCATCACAAGACGCAAGGACTCAAGCTTGATATTAGGATCCGCATCACTCAACGCCTTAATCACAACCTCCTTGTTCTCCAACACTGCCCAATAGTGCTTTGGTGCAACAATCGAAAGCGCCTGCAATCCAAGATACTTAAGATTTGGATCATCATCGACCAACAATTCCCGAATCTTCGCGACAGCAAGCCTCACAGCAGATTCATATTCACTCAAACTACTCACAATAGTCCTAACACACTCAAACATCAGTGATTTCGCCCCGGTCCTCCTCATATGCTCGCATATTGGCTCAACAACCCTCTTTGCCAACCTCGGCTCTAATGGAGCCAACTTGGCAAAAATCTTCAATACCTTAATCAAGACCCAATTGTTCTTAGAATCCACTAATATCCTATAAAACTCAGGCGCCAGAGGAAGATATGATCCGGGGTCTTTCGAGGCCAGCTCGCAAAAGACCCCAACAACCGCAGACAAAATCTGGGGGTCCGAGCTATCTAAATTCTCAACCAAACGCTTAAAACACACTCTCACGGCATCTGGGTATTTGGCAAACACCCTCAAAACAACGCCAATGGCTTTCTTCCTAACGAAAACCTTACTACTCGACAACAAAGTGAATATTTCAGGGGTTAAATCTCTAGCAAGATCAGCAGTGGCAATTCTGGAGAGGCATTCGAGGGCGAGACTTACCTCCAACTCGTTGGTGCTGGTGAGATCCTTGCGGAGCTGGTTGGTGATGAGCAGGAGAACAGGGGTGGCGTCGTGGAAGGAGAGCGAGGCGGCGTTGTAGCCGATCCGCTTGTGGGCGAAGCGCGAGGAGGACATGACCTCGACGACGTGGAAGGCGGCCCAGGACATGTCGTGGTGGTGGAGGGAGGATAAGTAGGAGAGCTTGTGGAGGGCGGTGGACTTGGAATGGGGGTCGGTGGACTTGAGCTCGCGGCGGATCTCGTCGAGGGCCTTGGAGATGAAGGCGGACTCGCCGATGAGCTGCAGGCGGAGGCCTTTGATCACGTCGTCCAGATTGCGCTGGAAGAGAGTATCCATGAGGGAAGAAGTGCCCCCCGCCATGTCTGTTCGCAGAAAAAACAGCCCCAACCAACTGGGCTTCTTGCTTTTTTGATTGAATTTTAATTTCCAAATTCACTCTCTTCTGTTTGCCTAATGAGGGCACTAGGGATTCATCCGGAGAATTTGATGAGGAGGGGACTCGGGTTGGTAATGATGTGAATTCTGAGAATTTGATGTTTCTGTTTGATTTCCCAAGAAAGAGGAAAATGTAAATGGAAATTTTTTTTTTTTTTTTTCTTTCGCTTTCTTGGGAAAAGGGTGGGGAGAAAAGACGCAAGGTTGATGGGACTTTTGGGCCTGCTGGGAGCATATCGCGTATTTGGTTTGGGTTTAGGTTTGGGTTTGGGTTTGGGATAACGGAGAGATTATAAGGCAATAGTTATCATTTTTGGGCCTATGGGTTTTGGATTGGTTTTCCATTTTTGCTTTTGTTAGAGTAGATACTAGAATTTTCTTGTTGGGCGTGTAGGTAAAAAGCAGACATCTCAGCTTGAAATACCAAAAAATAATATAATTATTCACATTAAATAATTTTTTTTCTCTGGACAAAATCATCAGAGTCACTGTCTTAGTTGATTTTGGAGACTGAGAGCTCAAAGGTGGGTAGAGGGTTTGATGATGGGCATTGGGTTAAAACGAATGGAAAAGTTCATGTGATTTATTTGAATTAAAGATACGATGTCTTCATCTCTATTATATTTGATATTTTCATCTTCAATAGAAATTTGACACACCAAATAAAAATGTCAGACAATCAGTAGCAGTTGATTGAGAAATGAGAACGACTGGATAAGGGTGGTTAGGTTTCATTTTCCCGACCATGAAAGTCATCAAAAAAAATATATAACTGCAGCCTTAAAAAGGGTGTGTTTGGAAGGGAATTGGACTTTTAGCAATCTATTGTTTAAATTGTTAGTAAATTCAAATAATAAATATGAAATTGTTTTTATGAAGACTACTTGTCCAAGCAAGTAGGCCGGTGGTCCAAAACTTCCTTGGGTAGGTATGCTTAACTCTCACATTTGCTACTCGAAAATATGAAAGAATCTCTATAAGGCCTACCTATCAAAGAAGGTGGACTAGAAACCCAAAACTTACTTGAGCATATAGGCATTAGCACTCCTTGCAGCCTTACTAAAACTATTTTTTAGTTATTTTGGTGAGACAATTTAGCAAAAGTGGTTTAAATCTTCACTTTTCAAACTCAGCATTTTAACCAAAATAAAATTGTGAGTGAAAAGTACTTATTAAAGATAGTGAGCACTGTATATATATAACGGAGTATTTGAAAAAAAAAAAAAAAATATTTAAATGGAATAATGAAAGTTTATAGTTAAAATAGTGAGGCTACTGTGAGTGCTTTTAAAAAAAAAATAGATAGTTAAAATAGAGAAAAGTATACTTTTTATTATTTTGGTGAGTAAAATTTAATGAAGCTACTAAGAATGCTCTGTATTTGTTAAAATTATTGTCAACTTGACCAGTCAAATTGCTGGAATCTCTATTGTCCAGAAGATGGTGAAAATCCCACCCCATAATTTGTGCGTTTTTCCCTATCAAAAAGGATATAAACTCATAATTGAGCCCAAAAACATGTAAAAGAACTTCTAGAGAAAGAATGCGATATAGGGTGTGTTTGGAATTACGATTTCGCAAGAATAATCTGCGTTTTTAAGAGATATCGCAAAACATAAGGTATTTTGTATTACGATTTAAAAAGCACTTAATCTAAAATAGGAAAAAATTTTACGATTTTTATAAGCAGATTAGGGGGTGCTTATTTGAAAAAGCGCGAATTTAAACCAATCATGATTTCATATAACAAATATTTGATAAAAATTAAAATTAAAAAAAAAATACTTTTTTACATGTTTTACCAAATACTTTTGCGATTTTAAAAAGTAACAATTTCAAAAATACAAATTTTAAAATCGCATTTATTAAAACCGCAATCTCAAATGGACCTATACTCGTCATAATGAATAATTATGAGGAGGGCAATATTGAATGGCCAAAATAATTCATCATAATGAATAATTATGAGGGCATTGAACGGCCAAAATAATTCATATAGCTAGGCATAACTAGATTGGGAAGTGGACTATTAATATACCGCAGTGATTTGAGATGTCAGCATAGAAAACCTAAATATAGAAACATGTGTATGATGGATAATGATCCCGTTTTAAGTAAAATAGAAAGTCGTTATTTTCCATCAAGAAAGATGAAAAATAGATCATTGACAAACTTGGCGTGGGTTGAAACTTTGAGGGCATCGATTGTCACTTTTTAAACATTACATACACATCGAAATGGGAGTCTAACTTCAAGAGAGTAAAGTATAGTCTCCTTATATATATATATAAACATGAAGTCTTAATAGTGACATTTCAACGAAGGCTTTATGTTAGGGAGATTGAGACATTAGGGAATCATTCAATAAAACTATACTATAGTATATATGTTAGAACAACACTCAACCCAAAAATTTAAATTTAAGCTTATATATATATTATGAGAGGAAATTCCCATATGGCAGAACCGTTCGGACCTACCCTTACAAAATAAACATCGGTCTCGTGTATCGCATCCCCTAAAATTTTTCTACACGAAACAAGGTACTTTACTTGCTATTCACCAAAGGGATGTGACCTCAATAATTCAGTGGGTTAATTCCTATAAATTTATACCCAACTACACTATGTTAATCACTCACACTTGTAACATCTTTTTACTGTTGAACTCAATCTTTTTCACGGTACTCTTAAACTCTTAATTTGGACTTAGTTCCTACCTTCCTTATCTTAATTAGCCCTTTTTTTTTTACTATTTTCTCAATCTGTTTAAAAGCGACTGAAATCTTTGTTATCGTTGAATATGATTATATCCTTGAATGAGGAAGCAGTCATTATGAGAAACGACACGAGGTCAATTGTGAAGGAGATTTTCAAACTACTCTTTGACTATACTATGTACATGTTGTTTAATTTGTCGGTTCTTCTTATGCTTGTGGAGTACTCCATCTCCTGCTCCTTCTCAGCTACTTCCACCCAAAATAAATAAATAAACAGGTATTTTATAATGCCAAATGTAATGAAAATTTCAACAACATAATCTTTTGGGCAGCCTAGAGATAGCGGATGGAAGTATATCAAGAAGCTATATATATATATATATATATATATATATATATATGGATTGATGGATAGCGTGGCCATGACCCATGATAGAAATGGATGGTGAATCTGTAAGCAATATATAAGAGATAGTATGGACAAAGGTTCATGATAATGCATGGTGACAATATATATGATCATATGAACAATGCAAAGTGTTATTTTTTTCTTCCTTTTGTCTGTAATGGCTGGCAAGATAACGAGACAGATCAGAGGATGAAATCTGATCATGAGATGAAGAATTAACGAATGGGATAGATATTGCGTTAAGCATTTACCCTGATCAGCTTGACATCACCTCCTCACCCATATATACACCCACCATAATTATTGTGGTATTTGGATTCTCTCCTGCTCAAATGCACAGGAGAGGAGCCAATCCATGTAAATAGGAGGATAAAATTGTAATTTGCTCCAGTTCATGATGTTACTCACAAAGAGAAATGCTGGGGGTCAATATTTTCTTCATATTTGCCTCATCTCTTCTTACAAATCAACAATTAAATTTGTGGACTTCACATGAGTCAATAATGAACCACACAAATCTAATGGTTGATCTATTGAATTTGTAAGAGAATATGGGCCAAATATGAAAAACTTATTGACTCCTAACATTTCTCATTAACATATATGCTACATATCTTAAAATTTTAACGAATTTGTAATGGTAACAAGTCAAATTAATGACAAGAATAGGGAAAAAAAAATGGTATCGTCCATCTTTCCTGTCATTGTTCTTAACCTAATTTTTTTTTTCTAAACAAATTGAGAAAGGGTTATAAGTGATCAAAATATCAAAAATGGGTGGGCTACCCTACAATAGACCCCAACACAGAAAATAACGGTGTAGGTAATAGTAACAAAGTAGGAAATGAGCTAAATAATTTGCTCAGTCATCTCCAAGGGACCGCATAAAACAGTTTTAAAAGCAAAAGATGTACAAGAAGAGTCATAAACCTCAAGAGATTTACAAACCCTAATTACTGGTGTAAGAACCCAATAATTTATCTTAAGATGCATATTGATGGAATACTTTGTCTTATTCTCTTTATTTTCTCTTCTTTTTTTTTTTTTTTCTAATTAAAAGGGTGGGAAGGGGCGACCAGTGTAATTTTCCCCCTTGGGCGTTACCATCGGGGTCTCCACCCGCTGTGGAATGTCTGGTTTTAGCCATAGCTACTGCTGGGAAATGCAAGCCCGTCACCACAACCCCACCAAGGTGCAAGCCGGTAAAGCCCCTTCAAAGTAGCATCTGGTTCACGCATCTACTACAGCAAGCGGATTCGAACACGCGACCACTAGGATGAAAGAAACTCCATTACCAACTCGACTACCACCTTGGTGGTTCTTTATTTTCTCTTTTATTTAGCTTACGTTTACTTGTTTACTACTTATAACCTTTATAAATACAAACCATTGTATTGTAGCCCTAACGCATCATCAGTTTCTCTCTTTACTTCCGCTCTCTTTCATGTTATATCCCATTATATATTTTCTACACATATTATATTTACATTACTTTACAGATAAAGTTGCTAGCAATTACCTCTCTTATTGATGGTCTGATCCTAAATTAAACACCTTTAGGAGGATGATTAGATGATTGAACACTCGTGCCTTTTCTTTTTATTTTTCTATATATGGATGTTATTGAAAACAAAAAGACTTTATTTATTAATCTCTTTCATCATATAAGGGATTTGCCAATACCCAAATCGGATTCCATCTTGCCACATTAAAGCACTTTAGAATGATTTAGCCAATGGGTTTCCAACCCCTATCAATCAACCTCTTCTGATAAGACCCAATTGATCAATGGGTGAACCAAAAGGGAAACATTGCTTCACTTTGGGTAACCTAATTAAGTGGGGGTTCTATCACATTCTCATATTCACCCACAATTCATGAGTTAAAAGGTGACAGAAAAATGGTAACCTGACTGAGGCCGGGTGGATTCCCTATCAGCTTGTGCTTTTTATGAGCCACTTCCCCCCAATCTTGTTCACCTCAATCTATATGCATTGCTTAGTCACATTCAAGTAAAAAAAAAAAAAATTGGATGTCCTTTGAAACACTATGATCTTCTTCATGCACCCTATATGCTACCATTTCTGCATTCTCTATCTGTGCTTTTGACACTTGATGGTACATGAGTCATAATTGATGTTGAGGTATCTGGCATACCTAAAGGGAGAAGATTAGCGTAAAAAGGACAAGAATCGGCATGATTATGTGTAATTAGGGTTATAATGCTTAACGTGTAGTAAAACTTTTACTATAAAGTATTTTTTTTTTTTTGTAAGAACTATAAAGTATTTGAATCGCAGGTAAAACCCCAATTTGAAAAGATCTTTTCAAAGCACACGTCCCAGCCATGAGCTATGCACGGTGAGCATCACTTTCAGCCTCGAAATTCGTTTTCCCTTCTAAATCAGCAGTTTTAGATTTTTTTTTCCATTTTAGGAAATATAATTTAATTAATAATTCAGAAATATAAGTTTCTTATTTTAGGTGATTTTTGGACTTTTTCAATTGTTTAAACCCGGCTTGTAGGCTTAGTTTGGCATTCGAATTTTAATAATATTCAATGTTTTTTCCGAAGAGTTTTTTTCTCTTTTACTCAGCGATTAGGGTTTTGTGTAACACTCTAGTCCCGTATTAGAAAGATGAAGAGTAACCCACATACTCAAATAGAGCGGGTGGTTTATAAAAATAATCATAAATTTTGAGTTCAATATTTCCTAATTACTAGGCGAAATTAGGTTTTATAAAATATATTCTAAAGAATCTCTAAATTAACTAACCATTTTATGATAATAACACAAATATACTAACGCTTTTAATCCTTTAATCCACAGTTTTTATTTGCTATAACAAACCAGTCCTAGATCTGTGACTTGACACTTGAACGACTATGTAAATCAATACTATTTCAGAAAAGTAAAATAATATTAAAAATGCAAAACAATTAATTGCTTTTTTCTTCAGTAATCATCAGCTTCTACCATCGACTAATGGAAAGGTCGCTCCCCAATTTTCTTTTAGCAGTATGATTTACCCCCTCAAAGGAATATGCCTTCCGAGGCATAGAGCTGCTATATATATATATATATATATATATATTCAAGCAAATAAGGAAAGAGATACTGGGATTAAAACACCGAAAAAATGGTTGAACTTCTCAATAACAAACCGAGGAAAAAAAATTATAATGCGAGAAATACAAAAGAACAAAAGAAAAAATAAAAAAAATGAGAAATATGTCCTCTCAACAAGAGCTGCAAAAAACAGTTTAAGCACTTAAAAAGAAAACAAATAATTTAATTCAACATTTAAAAATGCTTAAAGTTAATGAAGTAAAGAATGCAAAAGTGATTATGAATATTGTTTCTTGAACTCTAAATGATTACCAATCCACTCGAGAATACCACAATATTAATTCTCCATTAGTATTTGACATCATTATCAAAAACTCATTGGCCCATATCATTGTTTTTTTGTTTTTTTTTTTGTTTTTTTAATGAATAGAAAACATTGCTGCAAAAGCTACATAGCAGACAGCAACCAGCAATAAACAATTTCAAACTTCAACCTATTCTAAATTACACAGCAAAAACTTCAAAAACAACTTAAAACAGAGTAATCAAGGCCTAAAGTCTTGTATCCGTTAACAAGAAAGTAGCATGATTCGGAAAATCTCTTTTAAGAATGTCCCTACCTCTGATGTCAACAACAGTACTCTTTATATACAGAATCTTCATTGCCTTTTGTATTTATAATTAAATAAACCAACTTTGTCTGCACGCTTCATATAATTATCTACTCACAGGAGTTTCTGCGCACCTCCACAGTACTCAGGTTAAGATTGGACTCGTTTTAACCATACCAGATTGATTGCCATAAAAATCCTTTCTTTTCTTTTCTTTCTTTTCCTATGGATATACAACTTTCAACAAGATTATCAACAGGAAGGGAATCTGTTCCTTCTGGATCATTTAAGATGCTGGTTTCATACTATGTTGCAACCTGAAACTCACATCTAGGAACAAAAAGCAGCTTCAATTTTCTTTTGAATGACTACTTCTGGGAGAAGACTGCTTAGTGTTAACCATAAGTGGTCGTAATGGAGTTGGATCAAACAATAGCTCAATCGGACTTGAGAGAACACATGCGGTTCTCACTGTTTAAGCCCATCATATACGATTTCCAACGGACACGTGCAACCATGGTCACACGTTTAGGTAGAGTAGCCACTCAATTCACCTCTCAGTTGAGGAACCGTCAAGCTATAGATAAGAGCTTCTTGCATAAATGATTTGTCACCAAAATTTTAGAGGAGGTTTCTACTTTCTCATAAGTTTACTTCTCACCTATATGAAACCTTATGAGTATGAGCCTAAAGTTTTCTGCAGAAAAGCAGATGTTGCAGATATGTGATCCTTATTGAATGTACAACCAGTTTAACTATGTGATCCACTGACTCTTGGTGAAATTAACCAGTTTTGGCTAGTGATAAGATAATCTTAATATTACACTGAAACTCACTGGAATTATCCTCTTAAGTACAAAGCATAAGCACTAATGAGCAAAAGTTGTCAATTGTTTACACAGAAAATGGCAGCTTCCTGATGGACAACATGTGTCTGTATTATGCCACTTTCCAGAGACACTATCCTTATTCTACCAATAAAAAGTGATCATAGTGGCAAAGTACTATTTCCCAGGAAAGCAAAAAGAAAAAGAAAAGGAAGTGGAAGAAAGTTAAAGACAAATTGACTGAATCATTTCTATATATAAATAATAATAACTTAGTTATTATTATCTAAATGGGGTTCATTTAAGCACAAATATTGTGAATATTTTACACAGAATACGTGCCATACATAAGCTCAACACACGCACTAAAATGTCTAAACTTTATCCAGATTATCTACATGAACTCAATATAATTTAAAATATGGTTTTAATTTAATTACATGATGAAACTTAATTGTTTGGATGCTAATCTTCTTTAGTGGGTTGAGGACCCAATTATTATAAGCGACAATATATAATATTATTAATTGGTTGTATGAAATGATGAAGGATATAGCCCACTGACAGCATAATTGCTTTTTGGTGATGGTTGCCAGTAATTTTAAATAATGTTATCTATCAACCTTAGAATGACCCATGATAGACCCAACAAGTTCTTTTTCTGACTAGAAATTAATCAGGACAGAAGATTAATACTTAGAACTTGTTCTACAGCCAATAATATTACAAAATTTATATACAGATTCGGGTTTAAATATAAATTTATTATTTTATATTAGCTTAAATTTTTTAAATAAGTGATAATTTGTTACGGTTATAAAATTTTGAATGCGATAAAATTGAGGATGTTTTCAGAGTGGATATATATAAATTTCCTTCGAACCAATGTAATCTCTAAAAGTGTCATGCGTCCCTCAAGCATGTGAGAAACACGTGTTTTTTTTTATTAATGCTATTAAAAAAAATGTGAGAAGTATGTACTATTAACAAAACATGTGATTCTTACGTACCGATAAACACATACATTTTTAAAGAGTAGGTTCAAAAAATTAACTTCCTCCGATCCAATTTATAGAGAAATTTTGTCCTTTTAGGATTATAAATTAAAGGGCATTTTTTTTTTATCATCTTGGTCCGGTCAATAAGTAGAATTCTTCGAGTTGTTGTAAATCCCATTTGGAAAACAATTTGTTGAATTGGACATTTGACCATCTCAATTGAAAATCATTTGGTGTTTAATGAGGGTAGTCAAAGCCTTTTGTGATATTCAAAATCGTACCCTACAAGACATGTTCTAATTAAGAGTTGTCTATATAAACAGAGCAGCACTATTGCACATCATGAACACACTTTTTCTTAGATGAACGATAACTAATTTCCTATCTCGGAACACCCAAGAGTGCCTAAATTGGGTGTGTACGAGCTTGGAGGAAAAAATGGAAAAGGACAAAAAGGAGGATGGTGGAAGAAAGTGGGAAAGGAAAATGACCTAACCAATTAAACCAAAAGAAAGGTTGAAGCCTGATAGGTATTGGGGCATGAATACAGAATCTCCAATTAAAGAATTAAGGAGATTTTATATGAAAAATCTTTTAGTGCAACCGTAGTGGATCCTTTTTGATACAAGCACTTTGAGCTATTTTAATGAAGAATGTGTGACATGCATAAGCATAACACACGCATCTTAATACAAGTTCATGTTTATTTGATGATGTTGAATTTTAGCTCTTTCTCATTCTTTATTTAGTATTATTTTCAATGCCTTTTTTTCCGTTCTGCCAACCCACCCTAAAGGGATAGAGAAGACGTGCATTTTCTTTAGTAAGTGATGAAAAAAATAGTTAGAGTTTTAACATTTTATCATATCACTTCTTTAGCAATGAAAATTTATCAAATTATTCCTCCGTAATCAAATTGCTTTCTCCGTTATGACAAGTAGGCATATAATCATGTCAAACCCAATAAAATAGCTCCACCTATACAAAATTATATACCACCTCAACTTTTTTTACCACCTCAACTAATTGATACATAGAAAAAGCTATGGGTGAAAAGACGGTTAAGGTTACGGTTACAGTTAATGGTTATTGACTAAAATCGCTAACTGTAACTGTTTAAGCGGTTAGTAAAATTCGCTAATAGCCTATGTGGTTAACCACCTAGACAGTTAACTAGTGGTTAGCGGTTAATAATTTTAATAACCGTTAAACGCTTTTAATAGAAAAAATTTTAACAAGTTAAAAAAATAAAAAATAAAAATAAAATAAAAACCAAAATGACATCGTTTTTTTATGGTAATATGATAATAACTTACTACATACGACATCATTTCTAAATTTTTGTATATTTTTATAGATATTTAAACACAAAAACGACGATGTTTCGTGTGTATATATATATATATATATATATATATATATATATAACGGTAGTTAGCAGTTAACGGTTAGCGATTAGAGGTTTTTTCAAAACTTAAAACCGCTAACCGTAATCATCTAGGCTGATAGCAAGTTTTTTCTAACCACCTTCAAAAGTAATTATCGGTTAGTGCGGTTAGAAAATGTTTGATAACTGCACGCCTTTTTCACCCCTAAAAAAAACATGGAAACATATGGAATGCAATGTTCATTCATCAATTTTCTTTTTGCATATTTCCTTATCATTTCACTCTGCGACCCTTTCCGGCGGCTTATCAAAGGACTATTCCTCTCGTTTACTGCTTGTAAGGAATTGTTTCCCTCTTCTTCTGAGATTGTTCCCATCTTCTTCTTCTTCTTATTATTATTATAATATGTTATCGGTACTGGGAGTATTCTACCATGTTGGGAACTCTTCCCGATTTAATCATCTCTTATTCTCATTTTTTTTTTCTAATCATCTCTTATTCTCATTTGATGATCAACAAACAATATATAGAGTCTCATATATAGTATTCACATCACGGCATGATCATAAAACAAAATCTTTTTTTCATAATAATTCTTTGGTACGGTCAACATCGTTTCTTAATAGTCATATTTTATCATAAAATAGTCAAGCTCATCTAAGAACAAAATATATTTGGAGAGTGAAAGAGTTTGTACATAACTATAATTCTAAGAGATAAATCCTATACTGTATACCTTCTGATCTGTAAACATAACTCTAGAAATATAATTCTGTCTCATATCTATTTCCTGATTGTCAGGTTGATCTTTAATTATCTATCTAGCTCCTTCTTGATTCTCACGTTGTTGTGACTCAATATTGTTATCCAAATTTTGTTGGTCAGCGTGTGTCATGACAGCATAATTGCTTTTTGGCGATGGTTGCCAGTAATTTTAAATAATGTTATCTATCTATCTACCTTCGAATGACCCATGATAGACCCAAGAAGTTCTTTTCTGACTAGAAATTAATCAAGACAGAAGATTAATACTTAGAACTTGTTCTACGGCCAATAATATTACAAAATTTATATACAGATTCGGGTTTAAATATAAATTTATTATTTTTTATTGGCTTAAACTTTTTAAATAAGTGATAATTCTTTATGGTTATAAAATTTTGAATGCGATAAAATTGAGGATGTTTTCAGAGTGGATATATATAAATTTTTTTCGAACCAACGCAGTCTCTAAAAGTGTCATGCGTCCCTCGAGCATGTAAGAAACACTTGTCTTTTTATTATACTATTAATAAAACATGTGATTCTCACGTACCGATGAACACATGATATTTTTAAAGAGTAGGTTCGAAGAATTTCCTCCAATACAATTTATAAAGAAATTTTGTCCTTTTAGGATTATCAATTAAAAAGGCATTATTTTTTTTATCATCTAGGTCCGGTCAATAAGTAGAATTCTTCGAGTTGTTGTAAATCCCATTTGGAAAACACTTTGTTGGATCGGACATTTGACCATCTCATCTGAAATTCAATTGGTGTTCAATGAGGAAAGTCAAAGCCTTTTTGTGGCATTCAAAATCGTACCCTACAAAACACGTTCTGAGAGCCGTCTATGTAAACAGAGTAGTAATATTGCACATCAACACACTTTTTCTTAGATGAACGATAACTAATTTCCTGTCTCGGAACACCCAAGAGTGCCTAAATTGGGTGTATACGACTATACGAGCTTGGAGGAAAAAATGGAAAAGGACAAAAAGGAGGATGGTGGAAGAAAGTGGGAAAGGAAAATGACCTAACCAATTAAACCAAAAGAAAGGTTGAAGCCAGATAGGTATTGGGGAATGAATAGAGAATCTCCGATTAAAGGAGATTGTATATGGAAAATCTTTTAGTGCAACCTTAGTGGATCCTTTTTGATACAAGCACTTTGAGCTATTTTAATGAAGAATGTGTGACATGCATAAGCATAACACACGCATCTTAATACAAGTTCATGTTTATTTGATGATGTTGATTTTTAGCCCTTTCTCATTCTTTATTTAATATTATTAAGGTTACAGTTAACGGTTAACGGTTATTGACTAAAATCGCTAACCGTAACTGCCTAGGCAGTTAGTAAAATCAGCTAACAACCTATATGGTTAACCGCTTAGATGGTTAACTAGCGGTTAATAATCTTAATAATCGCTAAACGCTTTTAATATAAAAAATTTTAACAAGTTAAAAAATAAAAATAAAATAAAAACCAAAATGACATCGTTTTTTATGGTAATATGATAATACTTTACTACATACGACATCATTTCTAAATTTTTGTATATTTTTATAGATATTTAAACACAAAAGTGACATTGTTTCATGTGTGTGTATAATCGCTAACCATTAACCGCTAACTAACGTTATATATATAACGGTAGTTAGCGGTTAACGGTTAGCGATTAGCGGTTTTTTCAAAATCTAAAACTGCTAACCATAATCATCTAGGCATGGGAGTTTTTTCTAACTGCCTTCAAAAGTGATTAGCGATTAGCAGACGTTTAATAACCGCCCGCCTTTTCACCTCTTAAAAAAACATTGAAACATATGCAATGCAATGTTCATTTATCAATTTTGTTTTTCATATTTCCTTATCATTTCACTCTGCGACTCTTCCCGGCGGCTTATCAAATGATTGTTCCTCTCGTTTACTGCTTGTAAGGAATTATTTTCCTTTTCTTCTGAGATTGTTCCTGTTGGGTCAAATTTCGGCTTATTTGGGCCCAGTTCTAATTTACCGGCCCATTCCCCATACTCGGTCATTTATTTACTGTTCAAAACAAACTCATGTTCAGCAGGGCAGCTTTATATTTGGTTGTATTATTGACACTCGGCCATCATGCTCGGCTAACCGAGCTTGAGGCAGGTACCGAGTATTATTCTCGGAAATATTAGAATGTCAGAAATAAATATCTTGTTTTAGCATGCTGTCAACACGTGGATACTCGGTAAGTCCACAGTGTTAGATGAACATGAACAATTCGATGCCTATAAAAGGGGGGTCCCCTCTCATAATTTAGAAAAAACTTATTTTCTCCCTCTGAAGCTGAATACTTTGCTTATCCTTTTTTCTGATCCATAATCTTCAAGTTCATTTTTCTATTAAACATTGTGATTAACTTAGGCATCGGAGCTTCCACCGGCCGGACAACGCCGACAGCTTTGATTCCTTTTCTTTGTCTTTCATATTCAGTTCAACCTTCGGTTATCAAGTATTATATAGGGCCTTTTTCCACATCATTATTTCAGAAAACTGCTTCAACAATTTTGCGCCGTCTGTGGGAACGATATTTTATCTGTTCTTACTAATCTTATATATTCCGACATGGTGAACACACCTCCACACTCTGGCACATCTCCTCATGTCATCCCAAACATCCAAACAAATATACCAGGAACCTCACATGATCCAAATCCCCAAACAGCTGTCATGGTGAATTTTATGAAGCAAATAGCCAAGTCTGTTGAGGCTATGAGGAAGCAGAATGAAGAGATCATCTCTAGGCTACCTCCTAGAGAAGACTCGGCACAGAAGAGAGGACGAGAAGAGTCTCACAGGAACCTACCACCATCAGCCCGACGTCAGTCAACCCAACCAGACATTGGAAGCTCAATACAAGGCAATTCTCATACTGTTCGGGCTAAAGCAAACACTAGTCGACAAGAGCTTGCCAAGCATTCACAATCGGTTGGCAAGTCACGCCATGGCGAGTCCAGCCATGCCAAAACCCACCACGGTAACTCTCAGTGTAGCCATTCCCGTCATGTTCGGTCGTATCTTGATAAACCTGCAGAGACTGTTGTGCACAAAGACGTTAAAGATCTCTAGCAGAAGTTCGAAAAGATGGCTTTTTTAATTGAAAAATGGAGAAAATTGGTCTGCTACTGAAGATCTAATGCAATACACCAACTTGCCTTTTACCGACCGAGTGATGAGGTTCCCCATGCCTGGTAATTTTAAGGTGCCTCGAGTCGGCGAATATGATGGGAGTGGAGATCCTTCCGACCATATGGAGAGTTTCCAAGCTCATATCATCCTTCATGAAACTCCTGATGAAATTGCTTGTCGAGCCTTCCCTTTAACTTTAAAGGGAGTTGCAAAGGAATGATTCGGAAGTTTGAGCCCTAAATCGATTGACGGTTTTGATTATCTTGGACAACAGTTCCTGGGTCAGTTTCTTGCCACTAGAAGAAGGAAGAAGAACCCTGCATATCTATTGTCTCTCATGCAGGGAAAAGACGAATCCTTGAAAGAATATTTGTCGCGATTTAATCGGGAGAAGCTGACAGTGGAGAGTACTGATGAGCAAACCATTCTCTCAGCATTGATGCATGGTATACAAACCGAAGGGCCTCTGATGGCCGAGTTGTCAAAAAGGCCAAAAACAAGAACTTTGCGACAGTTCAACAGCAAGGCCGAGGAAGTCATCAATCAAGAAGAAACTATCTCGGCATTGCTGAAATCTAAAGTTGCCGAGAGTAAGTTTGCTGCTGATCCGGTTATGACAAAACTGAGAGTTATAATCGAGAAGAAGAAAAAAGACGGTCAAAATCCTAAGGTTCAGGATAAGAAGGTCGGTCTTTTGCCTCATCCAAATCAGCATCAACAATATGTGGGATGGACGCCCTTGAATACAACCGTTTATAGGGTGTTCATGGAAGTCAAGAAGGACCCGAGTTTCCGATGGCCAGGAAGGATGAAGTCCCCTCCCCAGCACCGCAGTACTCAGAAGTTTTGCGAGTATCATAACGATCATGGGCATCAGACCGGGGATTGTATCAGTCTTCGATTTGAGATTGAAAAATTTCTAAGAAACAGGAAGTTACTGAATTTCTTGGCTGAGGAAAACAGCAAAGGAAAGAATGTTCAGGATGTACAGGGGCAGCATTCGGGTCAGGGTAACGATCGATCACGTAACCAAAGGCAAAGGCGAGATGAGCCGAGGATTACACAGAATCAGTAGCGAAATCCTCATAATCAAGCTATTATTGGCGAAATCCACACCATCTCAGGAGGTCTGGCTAGCGGAGGAGAGTCAAGCTCGGCAAGGAAGGCCTACGCCAAGCAAGCTAGAATGGAAGAAATCTTTGCGCTGGAAAAACCCTCCAAGATTCAGAAGAAGGAACCGAGTGTTCTAACATTCTCGGAGGAAGATGCAAAAGAGGTCTCGATGCCACATGATGATGCTTTGGTGATAATTCTAACGGTAGCTAACCATGCCATTCACCGAGTCTTGGTAGATAATGGAAGCTCGGCTGATATTATTTATTGGACGGTTGTTCAACAATTGGGCATTAGCCGAGAGAAGTTGAAACTGTTCTTGTCACCGTTGATAGGATTCGCAGGTGAGCATGTCCAACCCATTGGGTTGATTTCTCTTCCGGTTACAGCAGGAACTGCTCCTAGACAATCTACTATCATGGTGGATTTTTTGGTCATTGACCGACCATCGGCTTACAATATGATCATTGGTCGCCCGGCTTTCAATCAACTGAGGGCGGTCACTTCGACCTATCACTTGAAAATGAAGTTTCCGACCATTGAAGGGGTCGGAGAGGTTAAGGGAGACCAAGTTGTTGCTAGAAGGTGTTACAATACATCTTTGAAGAAGCGCCCAGTGTCAGCATTATTAACGATCGGTAGTTTGGCTGATGAGCGGAGGATGCAGTTGAGGAAGGAGCCAGTCGAGCCATTGATTGATATACCTATAGCTGAAGGAAAGATTGTCAAGATTGGTTCGTAGCTAGCTCCTGGAATTAAAGAAGCCCTTGTTTGGTTTCTTCAGCAGAACCTTGAAGTTTTTGCATGGTCTCCTGAAGACATGCCAGGGATTGACCCAAAGGATATTGTTCATCACTTGAACATTGATCCAAAGGTCAAACCAGTAAAGCAGAAGCGAAGGAAGTTTGCCCCCGATAGAAATATGGCGATAGCCGAGGAAGTGGGCAAACTACTGAAGGCGCAGTTCATCGAAGAGGCACATTACCCTGATTGGCTATCCAACGTAGTAATGGTTAAGAAGTCCTCTGGGAAGTGGAGGATGTGCGTAGATTTTACCGATCTCAACAAAGCTTGCCCGAAGGACAGCTTTCCATTACCCCATATTAGCTCCTTAGTTGATGCAACAGCAGGGTATGAGTTGCTGAGCTTCATAGATGCCTTTTCGAGCTATAATCAGATTTTCATGCATCCATCTGATCAAGAGAAGACAGCCTTCATTACTGACCGAGGCTAGTATTGCTACAAGGTCATGCCATTCGGTCTGAAGAATGCCGGTGCAACTTACCAAAGGCTAGTAAACCGGATGTTTCAAGAACAGATTGGTAAGAATATGGAGGTTTATGTTGATGACATGCTGGTCAAGAGCAAGCTGCAGATGGACCATGTTACCGACTTCCAGGAGGTGTTCAAAACATTGGAACGTTTTAAAATGAAGTTGAACCCTACAAAGTATGCATTCGAAGTTTCATCCGGGAAGTTCCTCGGTTATATGGTGTCTAGCCGAGGGATTGGGGCTAATCCAGAAAAGATCCAGGCGGTATTGGATATACAATCTCCGAAGAATGTGAAACAAATACAGCAGTTGACAGGAAGAATCGCAGCCTTGAATAGGTTCATCTCTCGGTCAATAGATAAGTGCCTTCCATTTTTTAAAATTTTACGCAAGGCTTTCGAATGGTCTGAAGAGTGCGAACAGGCGTTCGAACAGCTTAAAAGGTATCTGGTTAGTCCACCTCTTCTCAGTCGAGCTTTTCCTGGTGAAACATTGTATCTATACTTGGCAGTATCACCAACGGCTGTCAGTGCGGCTTTGATCCGAGAGGAAGGAGTTCAAAAGCCAATCTACTTCATCAGCCGAGCGCTGCATGGCGCTGAGGGAAGATACGTACAGATGGAGAAACTCGCTTTCGCCTTAGTAATTGCCTCCAGAAAGCTCCAACCGTACTTTCAACCTCATACAATCAATGTCCTGACCAAGTATCCGTTAAAGAAAATACTTTGGAAGCTGGATTTGTCTGGTCGGCTGGTCAACTAGGCAATCGAAATTAGTGAATTCGACATTCACTTTGTCCCACGTAATGTTGTCAAAGGTCAAGCCTTAGTAGACTTTGTAGTAGAATTCACTAACATTCAGGACCAGGAAGATTGGCCGAAAGAGAGCACATGGGTAATTTATGTGGATGGTTCGTCTACCAAAAGAAACGGCGGAGCCGGGGTTGTAATAATTACGCCGAATGGAAGAGAGTTGAAGAGCTCATTGAGGTTAGAATTCAAAACTACCAACAACGAAGCCAAGTATGAAGCTGTAATAGCTGGGCTCGGTTTAGCTCAAGAGCTAGAAGCAGAATTGGTGGAAGTTCGGAGTGATTCGCAAGTTATAGTCGGCCATATTCGTGGCGAGTTTGAGGCTAAAGGCACCAAAATGAAACTCTACTCGTCCAAAATTCAGGGTATGCAGAAGTCTTTCAAGAAGTTTTGTATTGTTAAAATCCCAAGGGAAGAAAACGAGAAGGCCGACCATCTCACCCGTTTGGGCTCTTCAACCGAGTGTGAGGTGGGAGAATCTGATCAGATAATGCAAGTTCAGCAACAGCCTTCCATTGCCGAGAAGGTTTTTATTCTAGCCATCGAGGTTATGCCTGCTTGGGCTGAGGAAATTGTTGGTTTTCTTGAAAGAGGAATTTTGCCGGGGGAAAGGAAAAAGGCTGTACAATTAAAACGAAAGGCTGCTTGATTCACACTGGTCAATGGAGCTCTTTTTAAGCGAGGTTTTATGTTACCACTCCTTAAATGTGTCTCAAAGGAAGAGGGTAATTATGTTCTTCAAGAGATTCATGAAGGAATCTATGGTAGTCATTCAGGACCTCGCATCTTGGCTCACAAAGCAATAAGAGCAAGATTCTTTTGGCCGAGCATGAACCAGGATTCCATAAATATGGTCAAGGCCTGTGATAGCTGTCAGCTCTTTGCCAATGCTATCAAACAACCCCCAGAAGAATTGAGCTCGGTTTCATCACCATGGTCATTTTCACAATGGGGGGTGGATATAGTAGGGCCATTACCTACACGGAAAGGAGGAGTTCGGTTCGTGGTGGTCGCTGTAGACTATTTCACCAAATGGGCAGAAGCCGAAGCTCTGGTGAATACTACCGCTAAAAACATCGAGAAATTTCTTTGGAGAAATGTTATTTGTCGATATGGGATTCCTCATGCATTTGTCACTGACAATGGTAAGCAATTTGACTGTGAGTCCTTTCGAAGTTGGTGTGCCGGACTTCATGTTCGGCAATACTTCTCATCTCCGGAACATCCTCAAGCAAATGGACAAATAGAAGCAACGAATAAAACCATATTCAAGATTCTAAAGAAGAAGCTCGGCCAGCATAAGGGTGAATGGTCAGAAAATCTTCCCGAAGTTCTATGGGCATACCGCACAACCAGAAGGACTCCAACCGAGGAGACTCCTTTCGCCTTAGCCTACGGAACCGAGGCTGTCATCCCTGCCGAGGTCGGATCGGGAAGTTTTCGAGTGGACACATTCAACCCTGATTTCAACGGCGAAGGTCTAAAATTACATTTGGACTTGCTGCAAGAAAAACAAGATTTGGCCCAGGTTACAATGGCAGCATATCAATAAAGGGTAGCTCGGTATTTCAACCGACGAGTGAAGCATCGAAGTTTCAAAGTTAGAGATTTGGTTCTGAAAAAAGTCACCTTGGCAACCAAAGATGCAACCGAGGGAAAGCTCGCACCAAATTGGGAAGGACCATACCAAGTGATCAAATATGGCAAAGCAGGAGCTTACCACCTTGCAAACTCCGAAGGAAAACAACTCCAACGACCATGGAATGCCGAACATCTTAAGAAGTATTTTGTATAAGATTATAATTCTCAAAGCATCACTTTTGTTATATTCTTTTATAGTTGATCGAGATATATCAATGAAGGGTCCTCTGAGATTATAATCGTGCAGAAATCTTAAGTATGTGGCAGACCACGCATTTGATGAAAAACTGCCCTAGAACTATCGAGCGTCACTCGATTTGTTCTTCCCAGGGCATCTTCATTAAATCAAACGCAAATCTTTTATTAAAAAAGATTTAAGCTCGATGAAATACAGCTGGAGAAATCACCGAGTGTCGCTCAGTCCAATTTCGCTAAAGCGCTTTCCCGAGGAGGAAGGATGTCTTAAAGTATGCCGATCTCAAAAACTAATAAACTTGCGATTCCACGCTTCGGAAGATATAGCTGCGCTAAGCACTCTTTCGAGGATCATCCTTTGGAAAGTATTTATAACACTTTCCAACCCTTTGGCGAGATATAGCCTGAGACTTTCCCGAGCGTAACTCGGCGATACGTCGCTAGGGCGCTTTCCCAAGGAAGAGTTCGGAAATATAGCTGAACAAAGCGCTTTCCGAACTTAACCTTTATTCAAAGGTTCCTCAACGGAGAAATATACCAGAGAAGTTCTCGAACGTATTTCGGTAAGCTTCACTAAGGCACTTTCCCGATGATGAAGTGCATATATCCCTACAAATACAGAATCCACAAAGCATTAAGCCTTCATACCAAGCATGTTCCTCAAACAAGCATACACCTACCGAGCATGCCGAGCATTTTCCTTAAGCAAACATACACTTATCATGGTTTAACATAATTTGCTCGCAAACAGCGCATCCTCGGTTGAACATATGGCGTATTGTGATATTAATTCAAGTTTTACACTCGGTTCAAAGTCTTTTACACCTTGTTAAAATTCCCATCGGTATAAATTACATTTATAAACTATGAGAATCGGGGGGGTATATGTAGTATGTTTGCAAATATTGATGTGCAAGTTTGAATATGAACCGAACAGAACAACCGAACAGTGAAAAAATTCTTTCATTTTCAAAAATTTTGTATAGATTAGATACAAAAGAGAGATGTTCTCTCGGTATTTACACTTAGAGAGATGTTCTCTCAGTTTTTACAGTTAGGAAACTTAAGGAGAGGCACAGTCCCAGTCGTTGTCAGATGCAGCCACCGACTTCTCTGAGTCATCCTGAGCATCAGCACGCTCGGCCGCAGTAGAAGACTCTCCAACTTGACGCTGAGTAAATGGGTCATAACCGAACATTGTGATACCTTTGCAATCGGGCATCTGCTCTTTGCCAAGAATGGAGATTTTTGAAATGTCTTATTCGGTGGGAGGAACATCTTCAGGTTTGATTGTGTTGAGGTCGACACCTTCGGGAGGATCCCTCGACCATTTTCGAAAAGTTTCAAAACCTGAGATGAAGCCCGTGCCCCAACCGTAATCTCAGGCCCAGGAAGCGAAGGAGAGCTGCTTATAGAAATCCCGAGCTTTGTTCTTATATTTGAACACTTGTTCCTTCGCTCGCAGGAATTTCCCTTTAAGGCCCTCAGCCCTCTTAGCAGCAGCTTTGGCCTTCTTCTTGTCTGACTTCCATTTTTTCTCCAAGGCCAGAAGCTGCCCTTCGATGGCCACCACTCTCTCTTCAGCCACCTCGACTATGGAGTTATGAAAGGCCAATTCTTTCTAAGCTGCTTCCAACTCTTCAGAAAGTCGTTTAGCTCGACCCTCGGCAGCACGACGTTCAAGCACGGCCTCAACGTGTTTCTTTTTATAAGAACTGACCTTGTTCCCCAAGGCCAAGATGTCAAGAAGCAGCTGCCTGATTCGGGATCTCTCAGCAATCCCCTGGACTTCCTGCTTTCGAATCCTGGAGAGGTTCTGGGAGCACTAAGCCTCCAGGTCGGCCACTCTTCGCTCGGCCTCCTCAAGTTTCCTTTGGGTGCCCTCGGGCTCCGGAGCCGAGAGTTCGTCGAGGCTTTTCTTCAGCAAGGCTGTTCCCTCCTTAAGGGTCGAGAAGTCAGCTTTTAGGCTGGCATGCATTGTTCGTTCCACAGCAAGCTCGGATTCCAACTGGCTCGACCGAGAAACAGCCTCTGCGCCTTGAGCTTTCAACCGAAGTATCTCAGCTTCGGCCTCTTCAAGTTTCCTTTTAGCACACTCAGGTTCCCAAGCTTGGTTCTCAGCAAATTTTCTATAGTGAAGGTAATAGTTCATTCTGTTCATCGAACCCTACAAATGGAAAGAAATTTATTAGAACAAAAATACTACCATCAGAAATCAAGTGTACGGGAATATGGTTACCTCAAGCTGATGGTATAGCATGTGCTCCATCACCTCCTTCGGGAGCTGGGTATTGACTTCCAATGGACTGTTTCCCGGGATTGCACCAGATAAGGGAACGAAGGGGTTGGCCAGCCATTTGTCACTTAGCCAAGTGAGGGGCTCCCCGAACGACCAGTAAATCGAGTCAGGTGTGTGTTCTGCAGAGGGGCCTGATGCCCGCCACGACCCGGCTAGATTCTCCTTGAAAACAAACCTTGGAAGCTCGGAAGGACCTTCAGTTGTCATATTCGGCAGTGCACTTTCCGAGTGAGGGGACGACTCCCCGAGGTTTGGGAGTTCATTGCTAAATGGGAACTTGAAGCCAACCCCTCCTTCAGCAGTTCCGCCAGTAGCTGCAGCGGATGCTGTGTCCATCTGTCCATCTTCTTTGGACGCGTCAACCAGCCCTTCGGCGAAAGTTTGCTTAGCAACTGTTGGTTTAGTAGAAATCGGCACTTGGTCAGCAACCCCAGAAACTGAGGAACCAAAAGTTGCCAATTCTTCAACCTTAGGTTGGCTCTATGTGACCTTTTTAGATAGAGGCTCGGTTCGGTCAACCTCAGGATGAGAGCGTGATGACTCTTCCTCAGTCTGCCCTGGCTTAACGACTTCCAGGGGTTCTGCAGGCGTTGTTTTGAAGGCTAGGAAGGCGTAGACTTCGGCAACCTCTATGGGATCATGTTCTTCGAATTCAGAAGATCTTATTTGTACGGCCTCGGCTGGAGTTGAGGAATGAGGAATGACCGAGGGAGGAGTTGTTTTCGGAGCTTCAGAAATTGAAACTCCAGTTCTAGCAGGTGCGGAAGAAGAAGTTGGAGGAGTCGGTTGTGTAAGAAGAGCATCTTGGGCCGACTTTTCTTGTCTACTACTCTGACCCTTCCGAGGACATTAGAATATGCCCTGATGTGGGGAGCAATCACTTCAGATTCAGGTGCGCTTGGATTCATGAAGCATCCACTCCTCACTGCATCAGCCATAGCAGCCGAGTGTCCCATCCTCTCTTCCGCCACAGGTTCGGGAGCAGGTCCGGCTGTCTTCGAGCTATCCTCGGCAGCTTGGGTTTTCTTCTTTATCTTCCCCGCAGTGGTCTTTATCTGCTTTTTACTTTTCTGTGAAGAAGGAACATGAGGGTCCTCAGGATCATCAGCAGTTGTCACGGAAACACTTGCTGCAGTTTGCGGCCCCGCCGAGTGTTCCTTTAAAGGAACATCTTCGGCTTTCCTCTTGTTTTTTCTCTTGGAAGGCTCGAAGACCCTCACGGTCGGTTTCCTTGGTAACTCGACAACTGGAGCTCTTGGGGCGGTAGCTACCACCAGCCTTGCAGGTGCCGGGGTCCATATGAACCGAGCTTTATTCGCCTCAGTCATGACGAGGTCATAGTCCATCTTCAAAGAACGACTCTCGGCGTGATCCAGAACATCTTTCACACGCTTGTACTCCTCGGGGGTTAAGCGAGGTTCTTGTTGACCTAAAAAAAAAAAAAAAAAAGATAGCAAGGTTAGTTTTATTGCAAAGAAGAAGTAAGGAAAAAAAAAAAAAAAAGAGCAAACGAAGTTCGGTTTACCTCGGTTTGACGGGGAGGTAGTTTCCCGAGGAATGCTTGGATCCCTGATTACCTCTGAAGGTGAGAATTCCCATTCACCTTGGACGAAGA
The DNA here is from genome assembly GCF_965113065.1 of Corylus avellana. Lineage (NCBI taxonomy): Eukaryota > Viridiplantae > Streptophyta > Magnoliopsida > Fagales > Betulaceae > Corylus > Corylus avellana. The sequence continues at coordinate 8,785,608 of NC_142496.1, forward strand.
ATAACTCTTCTTTCCACCCGTGGTTGCTTGAATAAGTACGCCTGAAGGTGAACAGTTTCTTTTTCTTCCTAAGCTGAAAAGTGTACAAAAACTCGGTTCTAGAACACTTTGTCAGTCTGTAAACTGTGAGGAATTCGGGCACTGTAAGTGGGTGGTCTTCCCCGAGTATTAGAGGCAGGCGATCATTGAGGCGAAGAACACCCTCCAGCCGTTGGGAGCCAGTTGATGTGGAGCTATCCGAACGTAACTCAGCAATTCCCGAACCACCCTCGGAAAAGGCAGCCTCAAACCAATATGGAACATGTCCATATAAACACAGGCCTCTTGGCTGTCGACATCCACTTCCGCCCCAACCTTGTCATCGTCAAACCTTAACTGAACTGAGTCAGGAATGCGACAAACTTCGCGGACCTGTGGTTCATTCTTCATTGACAGATTGGATCTCCATGTAATTGGATGGAATTCACCCAGTTCCTTAGGAACATTTTGAGCCTTAGGACCCATCAGGTATCTATGTCGAAGGAGTGTTAAAGGGAATGAGGAAAGAAAACAGAGCCAAGGGTTTGTAAGAAACCAAGTAAAGAAGTAAAGAAGAAGGTCAATGGAAGTTCTGAGAGCAACAATGGCTTCTGCAAGACAATAGTGGGGTTTTTTAAACGAGGAAGGAGAAGGTTTTTATAAAGATCTGCGAAAGGGGGAAAGCTGAGCAACGCATTTAATACCCTAGGGCCTAGGGTTCGGCGAAGCGACGGCTTTACGTTTTCTCGCTCGGTACAGAAGCTGACGCGTGGCCATAACGGGAAACGTAAAACCACCCAGAAGCCTACACGTGGTTCTCGAAAGGCGCAGGTAAAATATCTCAAACGCTTCAGTTTATCTTTTGAAAATTCAAAAATTTGAAAATTTGAAATTTAAGAGCCAACTTGCATCATTTTACCAAACGACAAAACCGAGCTTGTAGAGATTGACCTGTGTTCGGTTTCCTACATATAATTTCCTTATTCTGTCAAAGAAAAAGGAAATTAGGGGGGTAACTGTTGGGTCAAATTTCGGCTAATTTGGGCCCAGTTCTAATTTACCTGCCCATTCCCCATACTCGGTCATTTATTTACTGTTCAAAACAAACTCATGTTCGGCAGGGCAACTTTATATTTGGTTGTATTGTATTATTGACACTCGGCCATCATGCTCGGCTAACCGAGCTTGAGGCAGGTACCAAGTATTATTCTCGGAAATATTAGAATGTCAGAAATAAATATCTTGTTTTAGCATGCTGTCAATACGTGGATACTCGGTAAGTCTACAATGTTAGATGAACAGGAACAATTCGATGCCTATAAAAGGGGGGTCCCCTCTCATAATTTAGAAAAAACTTATTTTCACCCTCTGAAGCTGAATACTTTGCTTATTCTTTTTTCTGATCCATATTCTTCAAGTTCATTTTTCTATTAAACACTGTAACTAACTTAGGCATCGGAGCTTCCACCGGCCGGACAACGCCGGCAGCTTTGATTCCTTTTCTTTGTCTTTCATATTCAGTTCAACCTTCGGTTATCAAGTATTATATAGGGCCTTTTTCCACGTCATCATTTCAAAAAACTGGTTCAACGGTTCCCATCTTCTTCTTCTTCTTCTTATTATTATTATTATATGTTATCAACAATATATAGTGAACAATACAGAGTGAGTCTCATATATAGTATTCACATCACGACATGATCATAAAACAAAATCTTTTTTTCATAATAATTCTTTGGTCAACATCGTTTCTTAATAGTCATATTTTATCATAAAATAGTCAAGCTCATCTAAGAACAAATATATTTGGAGAGTGAAAGAGTTTGTACAGAACTATAATTCAAAGAGATAAATCCTGTACTGTATACCTTCTAATTTGTAACATACTAATGAAACATAGCTCTAGAAATATGATTCTATCTCATATCTATTTCCTGATTGTCAAGTTGATCTTTAATTATCTATCTTCTTCTTGATTCTCACTTTGTTGTGACTCAATGTTATCCAAATTTTGTTGGTCAGCATGTGTCATGATATGAGGCACATGTTCTCTATATGGTATGAGGCATTTTGAGGTAAACCCAATAACCAAAATCATGCGGGCTAAAGTCCAAAGCAGACAATATATATTACACCACTTGGAGCGAGGTGTTATATATAGTATCAGAGCCAAAGCCCCCCCTGAGATGAGGAAATGTGCACAAGCCTATAAGAGTCGCTAGCGAGAATGCTGGGTCTCAAAAGGGGGTGATTGTGACGTCCCACATTACTTGGATGTAAGAAAATAAATGTGCTTATATAAAATTATAGAACATGCTCTCTGTGTGAGAAAATTGATGTGCTTATATAAAATATGTTCTCTCTAAATTATATGAGGCATTTTGAGGTAAACTCAATAACTAAAATCGTGCTAGCATGGCCACTGCCAGCCCAATGCTTAGGCAAATTAGGTAATTGCCCCCCCCCCCCCCCCCCCCCCCCCCCGGGGATGAAAATAAGGCACCAAATAACTATAGTAGAATTTAGTTTCCTTTTCTAAAAACATAATAATAATAATTAGAGCCTCAATTATGATAAAAAGTTAGTCAATTGTTTTTAATTAAGGCCTCAATTATGGTGAAAAATAGTATTATGACAAAAAAATTAGTCAGTGCTCTTTAATTAAGGCCCCAATTATGATAAACATAAATACAAAATTCCAAAATATTAATACTTTAAAAGAAAGAAAATACGTTTCATATGAAACTTTTTTTTTTTTTTTTTTTTTTTTTTTTTTTGGAAATGAATCTCGAATTTTCCATTACTGAAAATGATGTTGCTCAGCCATAACAATTTCTTGGATACAAAGGGGAACAGACTCCCTCCAAAGATGTTCAACGTTAAGATTCAAGCCTAGCTTCGCCATTCGGTGTGCCGCTTCATTCGCTGTACGCTGCACTCCAGGATCTACAATTTCCAAGGAGTAACTTAGCATCGTCCAATAGATGTTCAAATCGCACCCAGCTATTTTCCACCCGCTGCAGGACTTGAACCACCTGAACTTAAAACCAATATATTAACTAAGTTCGCTCATTAAATAATTTTTAGAATAAAGTAAATTTCATTTTTGCAAATTAAATTATACATTAATAATAATTATATGTAGCTCAATACAAAATATGACATCTGTTGAAATTAAATGCCTCCTAACAAAAATGAATTTTACGAGTCATTTGGGAAAAAAAAAAAACATTTAGGGCCAAAAGTATATATATATATAATAAAAAAAAAAAAAACCATACTTTTTTTTTTTTTTTTTGAGAAAAACATAATATTTCATTCAATAATACCACGAGCATAAAGCTTTTACATCACAGAGCAAAGCTCTGAAGCAACCATAGCATAAAGCTACAAGATTACCGGATTTAGTACAAGATTCGAGACCAATCAACTAACCCATTACTAAAATCAGATTTAATATTAGATCTGTGACAAATAGACTCAACCAAATGTATAGATAGCAATTATTCCTCGACCTTGAGAGCAGAAAAACCATACTTTAAGTTTGTAGCCTTAAGCTTGAAAATCTATTAAGCCCACCTAAGCATAGCCCAAAACAATAAATATCATACCATTGTTAGATTCATGGTAATCAGCAATTGTTCAACATGGGTACACGTCATCAGTTTCACATTGAGGACGTTTAGCAGCGGTGGCACGCATCAAAGGGTCCATGATGATTCCCCAATTAGAAACGATCCACACAGGATAGATTCCCTCAATTCGTACAAATCAAATCCCTTTTTAAGTAAACCTAAAACGACTCCAAAATTGATACGAATATTTCCAATTTCCATATGCAGCGTCCGATCAAATCGAAAGACGCAACAATTTTATCCCACATCGAACAAAAATGACTAGGATTGCGTAGGAGTAGGCAACACCACCAAGTGGGTTCAGACGTGTTATAGCGTGGGTTAGACATGAGCCTAGTGTTTCCTACCACGCGCCCCATGCGTGTCTCGTGTGTCCCCCAAACGCCATCCAAGTATCCAACCTTAAGCTTCCACATTATTTCCTTTCATTTTCCTCTCACATCTTAAACGACTGTGATTGTGACTTTAATTCACTCTTTCTCCTATATTAATTACCATATTTTATTTTTCCATTTTTAGTTGTATCATTATAGTCTCCTGCAAGACTCGAATCCTTAATTTTCAAAGAGAGACAATTACATGCCTAGCCTATTGGCAATATAATAAACTTTAGTAGTTGAAAACTTGAAAGTTTTGACTACACCTTAACAACCGATAAAAACTACTAAAGTTTTGACTATACCTTAACAACCGATAAAGTGTTTATATATATATATATATAGGATTGGAAACATTTTATTTAATTCGGTCTATTAAAATAATCTATGTTCAAAATGCATGATTTTCACACTTTTTAAAAAATTATAATGAGAATTTAGGACTGACAATTTTTGACACGACCTGCGAACTCAACATGAAATTAAAGGGCTAGAGTCGAGAAGTCTGACATATTTAATTAAATGAGTCAGATTAGGGTTTGACCTATATAATCTTATACATATGTCTCGGCATGACTTGAACCCAACACACGATATACTGGTTGACAATTTTTTGCATGACCTACAAACCTGACATGAATCTAATATAAAATTAAAGGGTTCGAGTTGAAGGGTATAATCTGTTTAATAAAATAGATTATGGTATTGTTAACCGATATAATCTTATATTCATGCATTGAATCAATCTAAACCTACACGCAAACATGTGTTGTCACCCCAATGAGAATCATATGCTCAGTTAAAAATGCTCATGATTATACATAAAAAGTAACCTTCTTTGATTCTTTTGTTTGTAATTTGAAATTAACTCGTCCAACATTGTTTTTACATTCAAGCCTTTTTTTTTATTCTTTTTTTTTTTTATGTGAAAATGTAATTTTGCTTGCCAAATTTTTCTTCTGATTCACCTTAAAAGCAAATTATATTTACTTTAACTCAATTAAATTTGACATTAATAAAAAATGCCAAAGAAAAAATGCAATGCCCCAACACTATTATTATTGATGGTCAGTAGAAGGCTAGAAGCAGCAGATGTGGGTTGGTTTATTAACATCCTAATGTTCTCAAGGGAATATATCCGTTTGAACATTGATTATGTCCAAGGAAAAGGTGTAACCTAATTATTCACCTGGTCAAGCTTCTTGATCATAATTGTCCCATGTAAAAAACATGCTCACTTTTCCTTAATTTCTCCAGAAACACGTGTTTCAACTAGTGGAATAATGATGATGATGATATATATATATATATATAAGATCCCATATATTGTCGAAAAAGATAAATATCAATGAAAGAAAAAGAAATAGCATTTTTTTTTTTTTTTTTTTCCTTTTTGGATTCAAACCAGAATCTCCCAGGAAGATCTTTATGTGGAGAATTTACAACTATAATTGTTTGAAAAAAATGATATTTAATAAATTGTTATACGATGATGTGACGGTGAAAATCAACTATTTGTTTTTCTTTTTTACAAGTCGTTGCTGATTCAAAGTATAATTTTCACTGCTACATCATTTTAATTATATGACAATTATATAGCAATTTAGTAAATAATATTAGTGATAACACTTCTTAATTATGAAAATGAATTTGTCTGTATCTTTCAAACTAGAGTCTCCACAGGAATAAGAGTCCCTAGAAGGCAATTGAGGTGGTCACTTTCATTTGGATGAGTTATATTTTCAATAATCAATGAAATGATAACAAGAAGTTAACAACAAACAAATCCATGATTCATAAAAAATTAAGATAATAATATCTTTACTAGAGACTGGCATAAAAACCTATCAACACCTTCTATCAGTACCAGGTGATTGCTCATTGCCAGTATCTGGAGTTGTTTTTTTGAAAGTATCTGGAGTTGACTTCACACGTTTAAAAATGTGTATTAATTAAATGCTAATTTCATTCATAAAATTATTTTCCATCTTATTTTCCATTAATCTTTATATAGTGAAGTGGTGAATTCACTATTAAATTTGTGAGATCCATATATGAATCCCACAAATCCAATAATAAATTTACAAAAACGATAGTTGAAAGCAATGTGATTTTTATCCATCTTTTACTGTCACTAAGCAAGAAATAATTGCTAATATGATAATTTATAATTATAATTAGGGACAAATGTAAAATTGGTCATTGTAGTTTGCCTAAATTACAAATCACTCCTTGTGGTATAACAAATAATTTAGAGGTCCATGTAGTTAGCCTAAGTTACAAATCACTCCCTGTGATATAACAAATAATTTATAAGTCTTCAAGGTATGCCAAAATAATAGTTTAGTCCCTGAAATCAATTTCATTGCTCTAAAGACAAATCCTAGTTTAATAAAAAGAGAAATCTAATTTTCTCCAACTTAATTTAAAGGAAAACTTTGTCACAATTTATTAACTTGAATGTTGTTTTTATTTATTTTTCAATGGTTAGAAGATGTGACTGTCAAATTCTTGCAAAATGCTCTCAAATCGTGGCGAGGAAGATGAAAATGAGAGAGTTACGCACAGAGTAAAATTTTGGGGATAGAAGATGTTAAGTTAATTTAATGTAGTAGTATGACTTAGAGTGAGGGTTGATGTGTAACATTAGCCGGTGTCCTAAAATGATATAAAAAATAGTAGTTGTCATTTTTTAAAGTTATAAATTAATAATAACATGTGTCGCTTTTTTATTGGGTATGACGTGACAAAGTAACAGATTCTGTTAAGTTATTTAACGAAAATTAATTTCAGGAAGTAAATTGTTATTTTAGCTTACCCTAAGAATCTATAAATTATTTTTTATACTACAGTGAGTGATTTGTAATTTAGGTCAACCATAGAAACTAATTTTTCATTTATTCCTTATAATTATTTTGGAAAAAATTAACTTAGACTCTTGGAAGCATCTTGAAATTTAAAAATTTATAGTGTTGGTATCCCATACTTCAACAATTTTTAATTTCATCAAAAAAAATTTTTTTGTTAAAATCATACCCTCTTTTCTAAAAATAAAAAATAAAAGTGAAAATTCAATAAATAAATAAAAATTTTGGTGACCGGCCGTGGGATGGAGAATATGCATGTTGTTACAATTTCCGATATGGTGTGTTCTCAAGGGCAAATCGAAGATTCTCTCTTGTTCGCTTTCCTTTGATCCTGTAAACAAGAACACACATCAAGAGGATGCACTGGGTGGTGGCCGGCTATTCCTCCTCTGATGCTTAAGTCAGTGTTTGTGTAAACTTAGTATAAAGCTTAGTATGGCATTCAGTGTGTGTGTCTGTCTCTTCGGAGATGAGGTCTTTTATAGCTAATCATGTTGGTGTAGCTATGATGACCGGGCGGAGAATCTAGGATTTGGGCGTAACGGCTGAATGAGATAATATTCATGTTCCCTATCCATTATAGTTGATATGAAACCTTTATTGCCATTAATAGGATTCCAAGGATGGCGCATAACCGTCGAGAGTTCTTCAAGGGAAAAGTGTAACCGTTCCGAGGACCTTGACACATGTGAGTTGTCCATATAGTTGGAGCGTGTTCTGACTTTAACGGACGTATCTGGTCATAAAGTATAGAAGATTCGGTCTAGCGTATTCCCGAATTTGAGCAAGTGGCCCGGGCGTTCAGGAGATGACGTCGTATCTATGGACTTCGTATTGGACCGCACCCACAAAGCCCACATGAGCGTATTGAGTTTCCAAGGGACGCCGGATCCTTGGCCCATGGGTCTTACTAGTGGATTTATGTGTAACAGTTACTCCCTAAATTCCTTCTACCGAGACTTCGGGAGAAGAAAATTCAAATCTTTGGCCTTTTTGTGCCCCCTTTCTCCTTTTTTTTTTTTTTTTTTTTCGAGGGTGGATTGTTCGAGTATTCTGCTCGGTTTCCTGTAGCCGTTAATTTTGGCGTCTTAACCACATATTGGATCTAACATCTGTTCGCCCTTAATATCTGGTGGTTAGCATCAATTTTTTGATTTTCAAAATTCTTTGTTTTTACCCATATAAATGCGTCGTTGCTTGTCCACGTGTCCTTCTAAGCGTGGTCTGTATCCGAGCACAAGAACCAGCGAGACAGGTGTCAGTCTGTGGGTGGCGTCTTTGGTCTCGTCCTTTGAAAGGAAAAGACGGCTTAAGTCTCTTCAGTTCAAGCGTGACTGTATGCTCATGATGTTTCTGCATTAAATACTATGTTGCTTCACCCGAGGTTTCTCATTCTATAAAGGTTTTACTGTTGGTCTTCATTGCTTAAACCTCCAAAACTTCTAACTTTTGTTCCATCGGAGTTTAGTGTGTTTCGTCTTTCTTTGTGGTCATGTCTTCTCAACAACTTCCACCTCCTGCTAGTGAGAGCACCGATGAGCAGTTGCCAGAGGTTCCTCTGGTTCGCCGCTTGGCTTGCTCATCTGCCAAAGTGCGTCAAGTTGGCGAAGCGTCTTCCTCCTCCTTGCGCTTGGATTTTCCCCTTCGACAAAGATCCTATTTTTCGGTGGCAGATGAGAAGGTACTCCGCCATAACATATTCTTCCATTAGTTTCTCTACATTTTCTTGATGGCTCCACCGGGATGATTGATGGGCCTGGCGACATATGTGTTTATGAGCATATGTTAATGGCTGGGGTTTGTCTGCCTTTTTCTCCCATCGTAATGGAGATGTTTTCTTTCCTGGGAGTAGCCCCTGAGCAACTAATGCCAAACGGTTGGCAATATTTTCTAGCCACGTTCCTCTTGTGGCCTTCCGAGTTTCTAGGAAAGACCCTGTCGATCTCCGACTTTCTAAACATATACGGGCCCCATTTTTATCCTACTTTCGAGATGGTAGCTTTCATGGTTCGCAGAAAACACCAATTTATTGAGCCTGGGAGTATGTATTCCAACAATAAGCACTGGGCGGAGCAGTTTTTCTATGTTTCCGGAGATTCAGAGGTGTCAGCATCCGAGGCCCTGCCCTTGCAGCATTCCATTCCTTAAGAGTAGGGTGTTTCCCGAGAAACCTATGAGCGTTCCCGGTTCTTCCTGTAACGCCCCGATATTTGAGCTAGCAAATATCGAAGTCGTGACGCTACAACTTTAGAAAATACAATCTTATAGCAGAGTATGTATATTTTTTTCTTTTTTTATGTCCTAGAATAACTTACACAACACAATTGAGCTTATTGAAATACCTCGAGGTGATATTTTATTTAATAAAAATAGAAACATGGTTTTTATTACAACATATGTACACACTAGGTGTACCAAATATATGTCACTGACGGCACCAAATTAATATAGTAATATTTATTAAGTTCACACACATCACTATACGTAATAAAAGCGATTAACATAAATGAAACTTGCTTCATAGACTAAGAATCAATCCTGCAACAGATGGTCTATCAACCATCAAAACCAGTAAAAGGATCATCGTCCTCCCTTTTTTATTCATGCATCAAGATCTATATAAAGATGACGTTATCATATTTACATAGGCAAACAAGTGAGTAATTTATTTTCCTAGAGATAAAGACTAAAAAGACTAGTTTGAACAAGTAAGATTAAAGACTAAAATATATAATAATGAATGAGTTGCGAATGTAGCATAATGACAGATTAATTTGTGTTTTATGATAATCTTTCTTCAAACCTCTCATCATGAGCTCTTAGCCCGCTTACGTCTGTTATGTCCCTCACACTTTAGAGGTTTACCTGTTTGGTGCTGGCAACTACATCGCCCCAGCTTAGTTATATATTAGGCCTGCTGGACGATTATATACCTCCATCCACTGAGATACCAACAGTTCCTCGTGGCAGTCCATCCAGGTTGTTCTTAAGGTGGCTATCTTATCAGCCCATTTTATTAGACACATTATGCAGCAGTTGTATTACAAAATTATATTAATAAGATAAAATAAGAATTCCTATAACAATAAAACAAAACTAATATTCAGTAAGTATATCCATATTTACACTCCTTAGTGTAGAATTCTGCTCTACTTCTGCATATAAATACATACATACAAACAATATTTACATATTAGTTCATTCTTGTTACAGGCCTCCGTGACGAGGGATGAATAATCAACAGGAACGATAGATTTGTAGAAGGATAATTCGAGGAATCCTAGGCCTCCTAATTTTAGGATAGATCGAGGAACCCTAAACCTCCTAAAACAACTACTAGAGTTGAATATTAAACTTCTCATATATTTTATTAATCACTCTTAGGTTTATATAGACTATTACATGACAAAAATAGAAATACATATAAATGGAAAATATAATTCTAATAGGAGCCAAATTCCATATTTCCTACTAGAGATATTGCTTTATGGGCAAGTCTCCTTATTTTTTTAATAAGACTAATAAATCTATTATTCTCCTTAAAGACAATAGTCACTTACCTTAATTAAAAGGGTTATGCTTTATGAGCAAATCCCTAATTCTAATGGACTAAACCATATTATCACCGGGTCATAGACCTGTAACAATTCTCCAATAATATCATTGTTTAAAGACCCTCTCATCTTCTTATATTTATTTATTATCCATCACTTCATTTTTACTTATTCATTTTATTATATTAATCTAAGATAGTCACTTATAACTAGCTTTATGCCTGAATTCATTTTTAGTGACGAGGCTAATGGCTAGTATCACTAAATACAAACTAGTATTATAAATAATATATATAAAGCATGACTCATATTTCGGAGATGAGACCAATGGTCTGTACCTACCAAAGTATGAATCAAAATTTAAATAACAATAAAAGAAATAACTGAATGTAGATACTGAATTCATATTTCGGGGATGAGACCAATAGTCCGTACCGCCAAAAATATGAATTAAAATTTAAATGACAATAAAAGAAATGACATAATGTAGATACTGAATTCACATTTCGGGGGTGAGACCAATGGTCCGTACCGCCAAAAATATGAATTAAAATTTAAATGATAATAAAAGAAATGACTGAATGTAAAAGCTGTAAAGTAAATAATATATAGATAATATCATAAGCCCTTAATTGATTTTGTCTATTAACTCATTATTATTAATTCACTTGTATCTATTACTCTATTTTACATTATAAGCTTATTGCGTCTTAAACAATTAAATGAGAACAAGTGATACAAGCAATAAATCATGATATTTATACAAGAAACTCCACCAAATCTTCTCTAGGTAGCTAGTTTAGAAAAATAAGAACACTTGAACACTACAAGAAAGGTCTAGGCTATATGGTATTTGACTAGAACTAAAAAACAGAATGAAAGGAGGAGCAAACAATTTTACTTGTTCTAAGATTGTAAATGAAAAGGTCAAGTGAAAGTGACTTAGCTTAGGCTCTATTTATAAGAGAATGAATGGCTAGGATTTATTTTTACACATTTGATCTAAGGGTTGAGATGTATTTAACCAAAAGAATGAACCTAGTCCATATTTCATGATCTATACCAATTAGCATTTTCGTCCAAAATGAGGGCAGTGTATCCCGATCCATTTTTCAATGTCCAAACGTACTCCGATTGACATGAAATTTTGAGAGTAGACAGAGGACTCTGAGACGAACATTTTATATTCTTGATTCGACTTCATCCGATTTCGTTTGGGTCTATTTTTGGCCTGTAGAAAGTTTTCGATTCAATTTAGACTTTAACTACTTGCATTCCCACTTGGCCACTTGCCTTATTTATTATTATCATGATATTTCCCATAACCCTCATTACTAGAAGATTTTAAGCTTTCAACAAAGGTGGCTAACCTTGGTATCTTTCTTTAGCAGTTTTAATCTCATTAGACAGTATGAAAATTAAGACACTGTTTCTTAGGCTAAAAACTGAAAAGCTTCAAATTAATTTATGACTTCACTAAACAGCAATATAAATAATTTATTTACTAAATTGGGTTTAATTATGCCCATAAACATATTAGTGAAGCTAAATTTTATAACTGAAGTGATATACAAAAGAGGTCAAAAATCAATGTATATACCTTTTAACACTAAATAGTTATTTAATATAATTAATCCACATATCATTATTCTAATTTATTTATTTATTCTTTTAATCTATTTAATATTATTTAAATGAGAGTTTTAAAATCTAGGTCGTTACACTTCCTTTCTCTTTCTTTTGTATATTCAACAAGTACTCATTTCCTCTTTCTTTGGCAGGGAAGGAGTGCCCCAAACTAAACCTGGAGTAGCAAGGCCGGGTTGATCATATCTTGACGTTCTCTCAACTTCTTGAGAACGTGGACCAGATGCTTTTCAGGAACATCGTTAATGATTCTACTCTCCGCGAGCACTTGGGATGCCATATTCCTGCTGATAAGGTTGTTTGGGATCTTTAGGGGAATCCCAAGAAACCGACACCTCCATTGACAAAATGGCTTCGAAGTCGCCTGCTCGGTTTCAAAGCAAGAAGATTCGAGCACACAAGAACGTATCTTCTTTGAACAAGCCGGCTGTTGTCAAGGCTTCAGCTTTGAGAGGTTCGGATTCGGCTTCTAAATCTTCTTCGTGTCCCCGAACTGAGGGTCCTGCTCCACCAAACCTGGTTGCTGAGACTGACTCCTCGACGACCAAAAGAAAGGCGGACACGGGCAAAGCCCCCTTGGAGCCGCTTTCGAAGAAGGGGTGTATGGAGAGGTCGAGGGAACTTCTGAGTATGGTGTCTTCTGTTCGGTCTGATTCCATTCATGTAACTTTTGGACCTCCTCGCAGCTTGAGTGAGACTCTGGAGCCCGTTCCTTCGATGGAGGTCACTCCTCTTCATGTGGTTCCCTTGGACGTGCGGCCTCGGGAACCAAGGGAACTGGTTGCCACTCGAAACGAGACCCGCGATCCACCTTCCCCCAAGGGTGCACCTATGGACCCCCTGACTGAACCATCAAACCAGGCTCCCGTCTACTGAGGACAGCCGTTTAGGGGTCATTCCGGGAGGATTTCATTGATAATCAGGTCATTGGCCTCGGGCTTGAGCGGGAATCCTTTGTCTATCGTTACTAGATTGCTTCTGGTAGATTACACTCAGGGAGAAGGTCGACTCCCTCTGGAGATGTTTATTGATAAGCTGATCCACTTGCATTACTCGGTGAGTTGCTTATGCCTTGTCTCTTAGATGCCCTTGTTATATTAGACATGATTTTCTTCTGTGTAGTGCTCTGAGAGAGCTGATCTTCGGGATTTAGTTCGGAAGATGAGCAATCAGCAATAGGCCTCCAGTTCTCAGGGTCCCGATTCCGAAGTAGAGAGTCTCCATCGTTTATTGGCGGCAAAGGAGGATGAGCTTTTCGAGAGTACGCAGAGGCATACCAAATTGAGATTGATGAACGCACAACTCCAAGATTGTTTAGAAGCTGCCGATCGGAAGAACTAGGAGTTGGTGAAGCAAACCAAGGAGATGGATGCCACTGCTACTCAGGTGAATGCGGAGCATCTTAAGGCTGCAGAAGAGCTTCACCAAGCTTGGACCTCCGAGGAGGGTTTCCGAAAGCTTTCTGAGACACTCAAAGCTCAATTATCCCAGTCGGAGGATGCTTGTGAGAAGCTTGCAGTAGACCTGGAGGCTTCCTAGGCCAAGTGTAGTCAATTTCGCCACGGGTACCGGTATCGGAAAGCTAAAGTGGTCTGCTATTTCGAGGAGTTGTCTTTTTGTTCCCTGGCTCCGAGACTTGCTCTGGGCGCGGATTTCATTGGGGTTTCGAGAATTGCCAATACCTCACCATTCACCGAGAACAATTCAACATAGACCCTGCCACTATGGCATAGAATGTTTTGGATGTTCCCGCTGCTACTATTGATGAGATGGTGGATACAGGCAGAGACTTGATTCCGGACGCTCTAGAGGTAAATGTGCATAGGTTCCGACTGGTGGCCAGCTTACCCCCCGAGCCTCTTGGCCCTAAGATTAACTTTGTCAATGGCGATGATGATGCTCCTGCTGGACCTTCTTCGTAGCTTAATCTTTTGCTGTTTTTCTTCTTTCTTTTTTTTTTTCTGTATAGAGAATTTTTCTGAACACTTGGGTTGCTTTGACTTTGGAACTTTTGTTTCCGATCTCTTGATTTCTTGCTCACTTAAACTTTTTCATTTGTGTAATTTGTTTGCTCTCGGCTCTTTTTGATTGTCGGTAGACTACCCCCCATGACCGAGGATTAAAAAAAATTTAATCTTGGTCATTAGATTTTTTGCATGCCTTCAGTATTGACGTTTCAGGTTTCAGAGGTCATCATGATTCTGCATGTTCTTCCATAGCGAGACACGTGGAGCAATGCTATTTGTCTTCAAGTCTACTCTGGTTGGTTTTTCCAGGCAACTCTGTGCGGGACGTCATTTTGCATTAAAGGTGACCTTTCATCTATCGAGGATTTTTGTATTATAAATACCCCTCCTTTGCGTTTCAACTTTTTCATCCAACTCATTTCGTGTTTTATTTTGTTTTCTGTGTTTCATGGCTTCTTCATCTGGGAGCTTGGCAGAGACTGACTCCTCTGGTGTTTTGGCCGTTTTTCCGTTTGGAGATGGAATTTCCTCCCCTCGTTCACAAACTAAACAATTATGTTCTTGAGTTCCTCAGGATTTTGACGCAAAAGTTGCAGGATTGCGTTTGTTACTAGAGGCGAGCAAGCAAAGCTTGGCAGATCGTTCCAACCAGGTGGTGAAGTTGATGGCTGATATTGAGGTAAATGACTATCAAATAGCCTAGAAAGATCAACAATTGGAGTTGCGAGACCGTTGGATTGCAGATCGTGAGGCCTATATTGTCAGTGTTCATGAGAATAGGCGGAAGAAAGCCTTTGATGTTTATTCTACCACCCGGTTGTTTCTGAAGGAAGAGGAGAGGTGCAGGAGACTTCGGAGAAAATATCGGCTGTGGAAGGCAAGAGCTCTTAAAAAACATGGCCCACCAAGTAAAGGTCATCAGGAGTAGCCCTTGATATAAACGACAATGGTCCTTATGTGGCCATATATTTATTTTTGTTCATCATATTCCTTGGTGCATACCTGAATGTGATTCTTTGTACAACGTCCTCTCGGACGTGGAGTACCAGATCGAGTCCGAGCATGCCTTTTTGGGAGGGTGTCGGTTTGTTCATGTTCTTTGTAATCGGTTGTAATGCTTGTAGGAGTTGTTCTTGAGTCCTCTTGTAATGAACTCGTAATGATAGTGTATTTTGTAATGAAAATATAGGTCTACCTTTTCTCTTGTTGATCTATTGAATGCCTGTACAGAATTCTGATTGCTTGACATGCTCATTTCCTTATGCTTATTGATATGCCAATTGCTGTGTTCTCGATGGTGTTGTCTCGGAATCCCCGATTGCTTGGTTGAATCAAAAGCTTGAATCTTGTGAAGGGTTTTCTTCCTCTCTTGTTTTTTTTTTTTTTTTTTAAGGGTTTTCTCCCTCTCTTTTTATTTTTTATTTTTTTTTTGAAGGGTTTTCTCCCTTTCTTTTCGAGAGTAATTTGAGATTTTTTCCGAGGGTTGACTCCCTTTCTTCCCTACAATACAAGGAAAGCGTTACCGAGCCCGATGGTCGTTTGACCAAGGGTCCTCCAACGCTCAAGTAAGGATTGATTCATGAATAAACACTTTATTGAAAAGAGAGAGTTATATAAATAAGCATTACCTAATTAAATTGTGGAAACTCAAAGGTTACTGATAATATCTTTTCAAATGCTCGGCATTCCAAGGTCTCGGTAACAGTTTTTCTTCCGATTTTATAGGTAGTAGTCTCCTTGTCGATGGCTCTGAACAACTTTATATGGCCCTTTCGAGGATCTTGACACATGTGAGCTATCCATATAGTCGGAGCGCGTTCTAACTATAACGGACGTATCTAGTCATTAAGTATAGAAGATTCGGTCCAATGTATTCTTGGATTTGAGCAAGTGGCCTGGGAGTTCAGGAGACGACGTCGTATTTATGAACTTCGTATTGGACCACACCCATAAAGCCCACGTGAGTCTATTGGGTTTCCAAGGGACACCGGATCCTTCACCATGGGTCCTAGTGGTGGATTTATTTGTAACAATGCCTAGTCTCTATTTATGATATGCAGAGTCATGGTTTTGTCATCTTCTAGCTCAGCTTACGTATGCATTCATAAAGTAATTGGCAAGAACCCCAAGAAAATTGAAAGAAAACATTTTTACAAGTTCAAATTTTTTTAACCTCATATAATATATAATTATATGTAAAATTTCAAGCGTTTGCGTCATCTTTATCCTTTGAAAAGCAAACACTGCGTATTGTTTATTTATCTATTTATTTATTTATTTTTCACTTTTCTTCTCTAAAGACTAAAGGGGATGACTAGTGACATTAGCAAATCGTTCTTTCAAAAAAAAAAAAAAAAAAAAAGCAAATCGTTTGAAAGTCAAATCAACTTACCTCTTTTTCACAATAATTAGGACGTCCAAACTTCATAAAAAGTGCAGGTCACACTTGAAGTATATCAGCATAGTGAGATTCAAATGGGTATGTTTTGCAACAGAATACTAGGGCTGAAAATGCATATGGTTATTAACTAGTAAAAGTACTAATCGCTAAACACTAATTGTATTAACTATCGATTAATTGCCTTTTCACCCCCTACCACATATATATGTAAATACATGAAAAGACATCGTTTTTGTGTTTGTATATATATATATATATATATATATAAATTTAGAACGATCTCGTATGTAATATGGTATTATCATATTACCATAAAAATAACATCATTTTGATTTTTTTTTTTTTAATTTTTTTTTTATAAAGA
>NC_142496.1:9292446-9381574 GCF_965113065.1 Corylus avellana
CCCAAAAAGCCGCATTCTCGAAGGTGTATTTTGACGACGGCGAAGTGCCATCAAAATCCTCAACAAGAAAAAGGCTATCTTCAAAAACCCATGGTCGCCCCACTAAATCATGCTCCTTGTCTCTAGGGTTCGTAAAGTCAATCATGAACATATTCTCTCCGAGCACCTTAAAGGACAAATTATCCAAAGGTTCTCACCATTTCATGAGAGGCGTTTTGATTGTCTCTTTGCTCACCCATCTATCTGCAAACAATTTGCCAATAACATAGGCTTGGCCACAAGAAACTACTCCCTACAATTTCTCTCTTTGGATGTTCACTTCTGCATCTTCTCCTTCCATTAAAGAGAGCTGATCCCATGGTAAATCTTCTGCCATCCTGAGAGATCAAAATCTCTTGCACAATTCTTTCACAGGCTAACCGCCTTGAAAAACAAATCCTCCTCCACTAGGTTATGCTAGAGAGAACCACGGTGTTATGTTAAAATGAATAACATTTCAGCTTTTTCCCCAATTCTTGTAAAGTTTGGGTGCTATAAACTACCACTTAATTGACATTTATGTCTTCCCAAACTTTTCGCTTTAAACTACCAAAATATTGTCAATGTCCTCCCAATGAAGAAACTACCCCTAAAAAAAAAAAAAAAAAAAACCTAAAACGGATAATAATAAAAAAAAAATTTTAAAAAATAATAATAATAAAATTCAAGGGGTGCCCAAATTTAAAAATATAAAAAATTCATTTTTATAAGAAATAGTTTTTTTTTTTTCAATTTCTTAAAAAAAAAAATACCATTTTTCTTTAAATAAAAATTAAATCAATTTAAAAAAAAAATCCTTTTTTTAATTAAAATTTTCTTTTTGAAAATAAAAAATTATTATTTTTTTAATTTTTTTTTCAAATTGATAGGGGTATTTTTATCTTATTGAAAAATATATAGGAACATTTTATATTTTTACTAGCCTTGAGGAGGACATTGATATTGTTTTGATAGTTTGGGGGGACATTATCAATTGGATGATAGTTTGAAGGGTATGTGGACTAAACCCTAATAACAATAATACTAATAATCTTATATATATATATATATATATATATATATATATATATGTATATATATATATATATATATATATTATAGACGAATCACTCTTTAGAAGTAGTCTAGAATTGCGTAGTCTAGAATTGTGACATGTGGCATGAACCCATTTTTTTTAAAGGCTAAACCTATTTTTTAAGCCATAATTTTCTAACCAGTTTTTTAAGAGTGAACTGGTAATTAAATTAGTTTAATTAAGAGCATTTAATTATATTTCAATAATTTTCCTTATATGTGATTTCATTAAGTTCAAAAATTTAATGTACGTTATTATTTTCGCAGAATTTATTACTTTCAATAATTTTCCTTATATGTGAGATGGTTTGCGGCGGCAGGAAGGGTAGACATGACGGAAGGTTCGAAAGAGCTGCGTGGAAAGATATCTCTTGTTGGGGGAGAAGCTAAAGGCATATCGATTACAAAGGAAGAGATTGCTGAAGGACAGGATATAGGAGAACGAAGCCTAGTGGGAAAAATTGGAACAGAAAGGAATATCAACAAAGATGCTTTCAAAACCATGCTAACTCGGCTGTGGAGAATTGGGGGGTTAGTGTTTTTCAAGGAAGTACAGGACAATGTCTGGCTGTTTGAATTCATTGATGGGAGGGACAAAAGGTGTATATTGGAAGGTTGCCCATGGTTTTTTGACAGACAGATTTTGATACTCAAAGAATTCGATGGTAATACTCTGCCATCCCAAATACAGTTCACCCATTCCCCTTTTTGGGACCAAGTTCATGATATGCCTCTGTTGTGCATGACAAAGGGGTGGCTTTAAAAATTGAAGAGTCGATGGGGGAAGTCGAGGACGTGGATATAGCAGAAGATGGTGTTGGATGGGGAAGGTGTTTACGGATCCAGGTCAGAATTGATCTGAGGTTGCCTTTGGAACGAGGAAGAGCACTAAACCTCCTTGGCAAATCTCACTGGGTGACATTCAAATACGAGAAGCTACCATTATTCTGCTTCTACTGTGGTAGAATTTTACATGATGTGGAAGGATGCTCGGTGAGAATGGGAAGAAGATCATAGGAGAAAGAGAAAGGTTGGGGTGTTGGGCTGAGGGCGGAGGTGCCAAAGAGGTCCTACGGAGGTGGGACAGGAGGAGGACGTACTCAGGCAGGGGCGTCGACGGCCAAGGACGCGCAAGAGGAAGAGATACAATCAGTTTTGGGAAGGAGAGGAAATCACGGAAATCCTAATCCTTCTCACACGGGAAAAGGTAGGGGCGGTAATGGAACCGGAGGAGGTGAGCTACATACCACATGTGGAAATTGAAGAAGAAGGAGACATGGGGGCTGAAATTAATTCAGTCGACATGAATCCGAAGGGGGGAGAGAAGTCACTACGTGCATGGAAGCGGAAGGCAAGGGTGATTGTTGGTTAGAAACGAAACACGATGGGGGAAGAGACCAAGCAATTAAAGATGAAAGAATCCATGCAGAAAACCGTAGTGGGAGAGGGGACAAAAAACAAAAGGAGCAAGCAAGGAGAAAGGGCGTAGGAAGAGATGCAAGAGTTGATGGCAACGGCTGTTAAACAGCCCCACCGCTCACAATGAAAATCTTAAGTTGGAACTGCCGGGGGCTTGGGAACCCCTGGACAATTCGGGACCTTTGCCAAATGGTAAAGAAAAAGTAGCCCCACTTTGTGTTTCTTATGGAAACTATAAGCAAAAAGAAACGTATGGAGTGGCTCAAAAACTCGGATTTGCTAGATTATTCGTAGTAGAACCCATGGCCAGAAGTGGAGGATTGCCTTTGATGTGGAAAGAAGGCCAGTTGGAAATCCAGAATTACTCAAGAAGGCATATTAACGCCATCATAGAAGTGGTGGTGTCAGGTTTTCAATGGAAGTTTATCGAATTTTATGGACACCCGGATAGCACGAAAAGGTATGAGTCTTAGGAGTTACTGCGTTATCTCAAATATTTTTCACCAGAGCCTTGGCTTTGTGTGGGAGATTTTAACGAGATAACTGGACAAGAAGACAAGGAGGGGGCGGCTTTGAGAAGGGACGTACAAATGGAAGCTTTCCGTGAAGCACTTGAGGATTGTAACTTGGGTGATCTAGGCTACCAAGGCTCACGATTTATATGGTCTAATAAACGTCAGGATGATGGTTTCACACAAGAGCGTCTGGACAGGGCTTATGCAAATCGGGGGTGGAATGATTTTTACAATAATGTTGTGGTTCAAGTCTTGGCTGCCCTAACGTCGGACCACACTCTGCTCCCGATTCACTATGCAGCATATGGAGATGAGAGGTAGCCCAGGCATAAAAGCTTCAAGTTCAAGGCTAACTGTTATTTGGATGAAGAGTGTCATGCAGTGATACAAGAAAATTGGAGGGAGAGTGGTAGTGAAGCAAGGCCCATTCACACCTTTCGCCATAAGTTAGGGCATTGTCAAGAGGGATTGACCCGATGGAGCATGCAGAAATTTGGTAACAGAGAGGAAAGGTTGAAGAGGAAAATGAAACGGCTTGAAGTGCTCCAACAAAATGAAGGCCCAGCGAACCAACAAGAAATAAAGGAGCTGCAAGTTGAAATTGACAGTATTTTGGAACAAGAGGATGTGAAGTGGAAGCAAAGAGCCAAACAAAATTGGTATCAAAATGGCGATCGAAACACTTCTTTTTCCCTTGCGTGGGTGAGTCACAGGCGAAAGATTAATCAAATTCCCAAGATAAAAGACGAAGAAGGTGTTGAGTGGAAAAAGCCAGCAGAAATTAGCCAAGCTTTCATCCGGTTTTATGAGAATCTTTTTTGCATAGGTGGGTCGACTGGAATGGAAGAATGTATGGAAGCAATTGAAACCCGAGTGACTGTAGCCATGAACGAGAAATTGTTGAGCCCTTTTGAAGCAGCAGAGGTTGACTTAGCACTGTCACAAATGCACCCCCCTAAGTCACCTGGCCCAGATGGCTTTCCAGCAGTGTTTTATCAGAAGTCGTGGGCAACCATTCGGAATGAGGTATGTTCAGTAGTCCTTGATTTTTCGAATGGAGGTTTTTTTTTATGAGAAGATTAAAGAAACATATAAATGCCTTATTCCAAAAGTCAAAAATCCTACGAGAATAACTGAGTATCAACCCATCAGTTTGTGCAATGTTTTTTACAAGCTAATCTTCAAAGTATTAGCTAATAGAATGAAGAAGACCCTAGCCACCATAATATCGCCAAATCAGAGTGCCTTCATCCCTGGGAGACTTATCATGGATAACATCTCCATTGCTTTTGAAGCATTACACATTATGGATACACGAATGAAAGGAAAAGAGGGACAAATGGCTTTAAAGCTGGATATGAGCAAGGCCTATGATAGGTTGGAGTGGGATTTCCTAGAGGCAATTTTGAGGAAGCTTGGCTTTGCAGATCAATGGGTTCAATTGGTTATGACTTGTTTTTAGACGATGACATACTCGGTGCTTATCAATGGGTGCCCATATGGGAGAATTGTTCCATCAAGGGGATTGAGGCAAGGTGACCCCTTATCACCATATTTCTTCATTTTGTGTGTAGAAGGTCTAACAACCGCCCTTAATAGGGCAGAAAGAGAAAGGGGTATCACAGGGCTAGCTATTACAAGAGGAGGCACAAGGATAAGCCATTTGTTCTTTGCAGATGATAGCCTTCTATTCTGTAAGGCCAATATTTTTGAATGGATCCGGATTCAAGAAATCTTAGGCATGTATGAGAAGGCGTTGGGAAAAAATTGAATAGGGAAAAGACTTCCATATTTTTCAGCCGAAACACTAAGCAAGAAACTCGAGCTAATATCCGATCAGTTGCAGAAATTAGTTCGACACAAAGGTATGAGCAATACTTGGGGCTACCTGTGCTCGTAGGAAGATCAAAAATCAGCACCTTCTTAGGGATAAAGGGGCGGATTTGGGATCGGATGCATGGGTGGAAGGAGAAATTTTTGTCTCAAGCAGGTAAGGAGGTCCTATTGAAAGCGATAATGCAGGCAATTCCCACTTACACTATGAGTGTGTTCCAAATTCCAAAGACTTTATGAAAGGAGATTAACGCAAAGATGGCAAAATTTTGGTGGGGGCACAAGGGTGAATTGAAGATGGCATGGATGAGTTAGGAAAAAATGGGGAGGGCCAAAGAGAAGGGTGGATTGAACTTTCATGATCTAGAAAGCTTTAACATGGCGTTACTTGCGAAACAAGGTTGGAGGCTGACTTAAAATCTGGATTCTTATGTGGCAAAGATTTTTAGGGAGAAATATTTTCCCAATGGCACTTTTTTGGAAGTATCATTGGGGAAAAAACCTTCCTATGCTTGGCGTAGCATTTGGAATGTGAAAAAATGCCTACAAGCAGGATTGATATGGCGGGTGGGCGAAGGGAGGAGGATAAATATATGGAAGGATCGGTGGTTGCATTCACCCATGACATATGCAGTACAAACCCCTATTCGGGTTCTTGAGGAAAATGCCACGGTAAGTGCACTCATAGATGAGACAACTAAGTGGTGGAATATCCCATTGGTTGAGGAGGTTTTCAATGGGGAGGATGCAACGAAGATCTATAAGTTAGCCATTTGCCCAACACTGCAAGCAAACAAGCTGGTATAGGTGGGTAACAAAAGCGGGGAATTCTCTGTGTGCAGTGCTTACCACATGACCTAGGAGGAGAAGCAAATAGAAGCAGGCTCTAGCTCCACAACACAACCACTTTGCAATTTCTGGAAGAGGGTGTGGAGGCTTAGAGTTCCACGGGTGGTGATGACTTTTCTTCGGCAGGTGTGTAACAATATCCTCCCCACAAAGGAGAATCTCCATCGGCGATATATTACCAATGACCCATTATGCCCAATTTGTGAATCTATTGTAGAGACGGTGTAGCATGCTATTTGGAATTGCCAAGCAGCACAGGATGTATGGTTGGAGTGCTATAAAAAACTCCAAAAGAGCACTAGTGATGAGGAAGCTTTTATAAATATACTTGACAAGTTGTTCAATAGATTGGAGGAAGAGGAGATTGAGCTTGCAGTAAGTGTGGCTAGACAAATATGGCTTAGGAGAAACAAAGTAGTCTTTGGGGTGGATTTTTCTCCTCCTAAAGTGGTGGTCCACCGGGCCCATGACCAAATGGAAGCGATGGCCAAGGAAAGCCAAATTGAGCAAGGAAGTCCCCAAGGCACAGGTGAGACATGTAGAGACAAATGGAAAAGCCAAGCGAGGGAATGATGAAAATCAACATGGACGCAGCTCTAGATAAACAGAGGAGGGTAATGGGAGTTGGTATAATTGCAAGGGACCTTGAAGGGCGTGTTCTAGCAACAAAATGCGTGCGATGGCCTCGGATATGATAAGTGCCGAATGTTGCACATTCAAGCTCCTTAATTTGCATATGTTAATTCCTTAGCATTGTTATTTGTTTGATTTTGTTTTGTTTTTGTGTTTTCAGGTTATAAATAAAGATGCAATTAATTCCATTGATTTTGGGCTTAAAAGCACACTTTGAGATGATTAAGCTTAGCCAATCATAACAGAGGACTTATATGTTGTGGTTAAGTTTAATCAAATAAAGAAAAGGATTAATTCGGAATTTCTCAAATTGGAGTCCAAATCGGATTGGATTCAAATTTGGATTCTGCATACGTCTCGGTATTTTGGCCATAAATTTCAGTTCAAATATTCGATTGAAGTGATTGAAGCGGCGTTGGAAAGCTAACTCAAATTAATACAAATCATTGTGACATAGCATTTTCCTAATTCGAAGCGCCGCAATGCCAAAATCGCCCCGCAATATAGGAACGCAATTCTGGGCAAATCCTATTCCGATTTGGACTTAAGTTTTCTTTATCCTAATTGGACTTGGACTTAAATCTCCGAAATTTCTAGGATTACTAGGGCATCTAGGAGTCTCCTAAGCCCTATAAATAGGCCTCTAAGCATTGAGAAAAAACACACCGCTTCTTAGAGCTAAAAATCAGAAATTTGTCTTTGGAGCTTAGAAGATCATGAGCGGCTAAACCCCTTTGTGGGGTGTTGATGTAACCCTATCCAAGCACAATGGTTTGATTGTATTTAATTTCTAGATTTTCAATTTATGTATGTTGATTGTATAACTACGAGGATTGCTACAATTGATTTATGTTCTTCATATTAAATGCAATTGTTCTTAAATTCCAAAATCAATATTTGTGAAATCCTTCTCTTGTCTTAGAAAGTATTTTACTTTTATTGATCTCAAATCATTCTTGTTTTCTGTGATTATGAGGATGATGGTTATACAATGGGTTTAATTGACATATGATCAATAGGATTTGATAGGCTTTGCCTAGGGAAGACGGATTGTACTACACCCTAGTTTAGTGTAATTTAGGTAGACAGTCCATGCCAACCAAAGATGGGTTACACCTATTCATTGATTGTATGTATCCTGTTAAAGAGTTTGATAATTTACACCTAGGGAAGACGGGTTGTACCGCATCTTAGTGGTTAGGTGGACGATCCGTGCCAACCGAAAATAGATTATGCTTATTCTTTAATAAGGTAGTTTATTGTTTATTTATAACATGCATAGAATGAATTTCTGAGATTAATTATGATTAGCCATTGTTGTGCGGATAGAGGTGAAGTCAATACTCTACACTCTCTCTTATTTTAAATCTCTTTTATTTTCATGCACTTTAAGTTTTAAAGAAAATCAAATCAATTCTCTTTTTAATTAAGTTAATTTTAATCTTTCAAATTTTGATAATAAAACCCCTGCAGTCCTCGAGGTTCGACACCCTCAATATAGCCCTATCCTACAGGATTCATACTATTGCGAGTGGTTTTTTTTATTATTGATATTTTTGGACACAAAAATACCACATCAATTTTTGGCGCCGTTGCCGGGGACTGCTTAACGGTTTCATTGTCTAAATTTTGGGATTAATTTTAGCTTAATGATTTATTTTTCTATTTTAAGTTGCTAATTTTAATTCTGTTGTGTTTGGTTTTTATTATTTTTTTTAGAATTTGCAAACAGGTCCGTAGCTGCTTTCTCTGTGACTGCGATCGAGCGCACGGACGCACTTCAGCAGGCACCAAGTCAGCAGCGCTCGAGCCCTCTCCTCGTGCGCTCGCACCCATCTGCGACAGTGCGCTCGAACGTACCTTGTCGTGCGATCGAGCGCACTTACGGCAGCTTGCATCCAGAACCCTCAATGCAGCTAAGGCCGTTTGTGAGCTTTGTTCTTTTCTGTTTTAGCTTTTTTTTCTGTTCTTTTTTTTTATTATTTATTATTTTATTTTTTATTTCCTGTTTAGTTTATGCTAGGTCGCCGTTCTTTGTCTTTTCCATTAATTTCTTGCGACCTTGAAATTGAACGCACTCTTAGACGAATTAGATCCCTAAGGTCCCCTAATTTGCTAAAAGAGCGTTCCACTGAGACCATGGGAGACGGTAATCACGTAGCTTTGCAAGATCATTATCTTCCTACCACTTACACTACTCCCACATGTCTCCGGTTGCCAGAAATTACGGCAACCCATTATGAAATTAAGCCCAGCACTATACGAAGTTTACCTTCTTTCCTAGGGCTTAGCACTGAAAATCCTTATGACTTCCTCATGATTTTGAAGCAATTTGTGATACCACTAAAATGAATGGATTCACTGAGGATGCCCTAAGGATGCGTCTTTTCCCTTTCTCCCTCAAGGAAAAAGCAAAACATTGGTTCCAATCCTTAACACCTAACTCTATTACTTCTTGGACTCAATTGCAGCAAGAATTTCTTAAGAAGTATTTTCTCATAGGAATGACCAATGATACTAGGAGAGCCATCACTACCTTCTCCCAGTATGAGGGAGAAGATTTCCATGAGACTTGGGATAGGTTGCAGAGTTTGCTTCAATCACGTCCACACCACGCTGTCCCGAAATGGCAGCTCGTGCAGTGTTTTTATGATGGCCTGACCGAGTCCAATAGAAAAATGGTGGATGCATCATGTGGGGGAACATTCATGTTAAAAAGTGAAGATGAAGCTTGGTCTATGTTTGAAAACTTGAGTAACAATTCTCTTCAGCAGGTTTCCACTAGACGGAGGGCACCAGCACCTAAAGCACTCAAGAAGGAGAGTTTGTATGAAGCGGGCCATTCCCCAAACATGGCCAACCAAGTGGTTGAAGCTATCTCCAAGAAGCTAGACCAAGTTCTGTTGACTGCTAGTTTTGCTCCTAATGCTACTCACACACACACTGAATCATGCTCATTCTGTTCCAGTCCTATGCATCAGGTAAATAACTGCCCTGTTACTGGAAATTATACTGATATTGCAAATGAGCAGGTTAATGCAGCTTTCTCCAGACCGGGTAATGATCAGTACTTCAATACCTACAACCCCGGGTGGAGAAATCATCCAAATTTCTCGTGGGAGAATTCAAATTCGGGCAACTCAGCCCCAGGGCCATACAATCAAGCTCAATCCAACAGGCAGCCTTACCAACCTCATTCCACTTACCGGCCTCCACAGCAGCACTACCAGTCTCCATCAGAGTGTAATTTTGAGGATCGGATTCTAAAAGCAGTGAATGAGCTGACCAGCGAGATAAAGCAGTCAATCAAATCTCAAGAGGAAAGAGTAAACTCACATACCCACTCCATTGCCAAGCTAGAAGCTCAAGTCGGAGAACTTGCCAATACCCTCAACAGGAGGGAAGAAGGAAAGCTTCCAAGTCAGCCAGTGACCAACCCTAGGGGACTATACATGGTAGAAGGAAGCACATCTCAACTGGAGCAAGTTCAAGCCATCACCACATTGCGAAGAGGAAGACTGGTTGACAATCATGTGGAAGAAAAGAAGGATGAGCAAATTGAGGCCCCACAGAATCTGCATCAAGACAAGGGTAAGTAAGTGAGCAAAGAGGCTTCGCCATCTTCATCATCTACCCCCACTCCTGAGGTACCATATGAGCCTAAGGCCCCTTTCCCAGGACGTCTCAAGGCACCTTCCCACTTCGGGAAACAAGGAGAAAAGATACAAGACATGATGGAAACCTTCAAGTTCAAATCAACGTCCCACTCCTTGATGCCATCAAGCAAATTCCAGCCTATGCAAAATTTCTCAAAGACTTGTGCACTCAAAAGAGGAAGAATCAGAAGCACATTCCCAAGAAGGTCATTCTTACCAAGCAAGTAAGTTCTCTGATTCAACATAACACTCCTCCAAAGTTCAAAGACCCCGGGGCGCCTACAATTTTGTTCGTCATCGGAAACACTGAGATTGAGAGAGCTCTCCTCGACTTAGGAGCTGGTGTTAATCTGCTTTCATACTCGGTATATCAGAAACTGGGCTTAGGGGAATTGAAACCGACAAGTACTGTCTTGCAATTGGCTGACCGCTCAATCAAGAAACCCCGTGGGATTGTGGAAGATGTCATTATCAAGGTGGACAAGATCTACTATCCAGTTGACTTTATAGTTCTGGACACAGAACCGGTCTTAAATCCAGAGAAGCAGATTCCAGTCATCCTTGGGCGTCCTTTCCTCGCCACAGGCAATGCATGCATCAATTGTCGGACCGGAGTAATGAAGATCTCCTTTGGGAATTTGAAGATCAGACTGAACATCTTCAATGCCTTCCAGAATGCACCTGATCAGAATACATGTTTTTTCTTGGATGACATTGGAGAAACTGTTGAAGAACCACCTCCTGATCCTCTATCTGAAGTCCCATCATGGAGCAACCCACCGGAGCCTACGCCTCTCACTTCAAGTACTCCACCACCTGATGACAACCCCACAAGGGACATATTTCAATCAGAGGTTGCTGAAGTTGATTTCATTGGGATGGAAATTTTTTTTGGCAAATTCTCTGGCAACCCTAGTTTTTAAGAACTCCCATAGAGACAAGAGGTTGATCATGAAACCAGTTCGAGACAAACACCCTAAACATCGTCACGGAGAGCATCAAGACCTATTAGCTGAGAGAAGTAGTTTTGGGATGTTAAGAGGAATCCTCTTCCTTGTGGAGTGCTACATGATCATAAAGAAGAAGGGATGGAAGAGCTTGATTGGACTTCTGAAGGATCGAAGTAAGATCCTTCGGGACTCGGACTTACATTGAGACATACCTCATAGGATCAAGTGCAGGCCCTGTGCGCTTGACTCTTCACTCCATCAGGGCATATGATCTCCATCCAGGTTTATTTTATCCATTGTTGCTTCATTCTTTGTTTATCTTTTTACAACAATGTGTGCACCTAATTGGTATTTGGTTGGAGTATCACTTTATTTTTAGGACATGTGTTTTTGCATTCAAGTTGGGGGTATGATATACTCCACATCTGCTCATTTAGGTATTCCTATACTCTTGATTTTATTCTTTAGGTCTATCCATACATTGGGGACAATATATGATTCAAGTTTGGGGGTATGAAAAATAAAACATGGTCTATTCCTGTTGTTATGTCATTCTTAAGCATATGATTGAGTTTTGATTTTGGTTTAAATTTCATTGGTAAGCTTAAAGTTGTGAACACATGATCATATGACTTAGGAATTTTGGGTCTTGTTACTTACTTTTGGCAATATGAGATGCTTCTTGTTTCAATTTCAATCTATCTTGAGCACACTAGCACATGTCTGTGAGGTATGAATTTTAAGACCAATTATCTTTGTTTTCAATGTCTTGAATTATGTTGGGTGACATATTGGATGGATAACTTTGGCATGCTAAAAAATAATAATAATAATAAAAAAAAAAAAAATCAAGTTTGAATTCTTCGCTGAGTAACCGGATCTCTTACCTCATTAAGCAGTGAGTGTTCGCGTCAAAAAGTGAAATTTTTGGGTTGATTAATAAAATGGCTAGCTTAGCTTCGTAGCCTTTTTGACTCGAGTTAGTAAGTCCTTAGGAGTGTCTTTACACCTAGTGCCCTAAAGCCATTTGGTTTGGGAGACATTGGCCTTACACTCGATACATGAGTCAACTAGAAAGCTTAAGGGAGCTAAGCATTACAAAGCCCTTAAAAAAAAATTAAAAAATAAATAAATAAATAAAAGAAAAGAAAAAAAAAATGTATGCCTTGGTTGTTTCATTTGATATGAAGTCCAATGAATTTTGAGATGGTAATTCATTCATATTGGAATTATTTTGAAGCCTCATGACTATGTATTGGTTCACTTTGCACTAATTGAAATTTGTTTATCTCAATCTGCCATTTGTAAGTGATTTGACTTGTAAATTCTTTGGAATTTTGAAGATGGGGTTTATAATTT
The DNA here is from genome assembly GCF_965113065.1 of Corylus avellana. Classification (NCBI taxonomy): domain Eukaryota; kingdom Viridiplantae; phylum Streptophyta; class Magnoliopsida; order Fagales; family Betulaceae; genus Corylus; species Corylus avellana. The sequence goes on from NC_142496.1 coordinate 9,304,774, forward strand.
TAAGCATGCTAATGAATGAGAACCATTATTTTTGTGATGCTTTATCCTTTTGAATGACATAATGATGACAATGTTTGTGGGTATCATTCTTGGAAAACCCTGTCGAGACTTCGCTCGTCTTTTAGGGAACTCCTAGGGGTTTAAAAGACTTGTTGCATACGCTAAATGCAATCGTATATCCCACGAAAGATGGATTTATCTTTTTATTTTTCAGTTTATTTTCTGTTTTGTATTGCTAAGGGACTAGCAATATGTAAGTTTGGGGGTGTGATAAGCGCCGAATGTTGCACATTCAAGCTCCTTAATTTGCATATGTTAATTCCTTAGCGTTGTTATTTGTTTGATTTTGTTTTGTTTTTGTATTTTCAGGTTATAAATAAAGATGCAATTAATTCCATTGATTTTGGGCTTAAAAGCACACTTTGAGATGATTAAGCTTAGCCAATCATAACAGAGGACTTATATGTTGTGGTTAAGTTTAATCAAATAAAGAAAATGATTAATTCGGAATTTCTCAAATTGGAGTCAAAATCGGATTGGATTCAAATTTGGATTCTGCATATGTCTCAGTATTTTGGCCATAACTTTTGGTTCAAATATCTGATTGAGGTGATTCAAGCGGTGTTGGAAAGATAACTCAAATTGATACAAATCATTGTGAAATAGCATTTTCCTAATTCGAAGTGCCGCAATGCCAAAATTGCCCCGCAATATATGAACGCAATTCTGTGCGAATCCTATTCCGATTTGGACTTAGGTTTTCTTTATCTAATTGAACTTGGACTTAAATCTCCAAAAATTTTAGGATTACTAGGGCTTCTAGGAGTCTCCTAAGCCCTATAAATAGGCCTCTAAGCATTGAGAAAAAACACACCACTTCTTAGAGCTAGAAATCATAAATTTGTCTTTGAAGCTTAGAAGATCATGAGCGGCTAAACCCCTTTGTGGGGTGTTGATGTAACCCTATCCAAGCACAATGGTTTGATTGTACTTAATTTCTAGATTTTCAATTTATGTATGTTGATTGTATAACTATGAGGATTGCTACAATTGATTTATGTTCTTCATATTAAATGCAATTATTCTTAAATTCCAAAATCAATATTTGTGAAATCATTCTCTTGTCTTAGAAAGTATTTTACTTTTATTGATCTCAAATCATTCTTGTTTTCTGTGATTATGAGGATGATGGTTATACAATGGGTTTAATTGACATATGATCAATAGAATTTGATAGGCCATGCCTAGGGAAGACGGATTGTACTACATCCTAGTTTAGTGTAATTTAGGTAGACAGTCCGTGCCAACCGAAGATGGGTTACACTTATTCATTGATTGTATGTATCCTGTTAAAGAGTTTGATAATTTATACCTAGGAAAGACGGGTCGTACCGCATCTTAGTGGTTAGGTGGACGATTCGTGCCAACCGAAGATAGATTATGCTTATTCTTTAGTAAGGTAGTTTCTTGTTTATTTATAACATGCATAGAATGAATTTCTGGGATTAATTATGATTAGCCATTGTTGTGCGGATAGAGGTGAAGTCAATACCCTACACTCTCTCTTATTTTAAGTCTCTTTTATTTTCATGCACTTTAAGTTTTAAAGAAAATCAAATCAATTCTCTTTTTAATTAAGTTAATTTTAATCTTTCGAATTTTGATAATAAAATCTCTGCAGTCCTTGAGGTTCGACACCCTCAATATAGCCCTATCCTACAGGATTCGTACTATTGCGAGTGGTTATTTTTATTATTGATATTTTTGGACACAAAAATACCACATCAGGATATCAGACCCAGCGGTAGTTGAGGCGTTTGTTGCGTGGGCGTCGGTGGATTTTGGCTTACAGATGGGGTTCTCCAGCATAAACCTTGAGGGCGATTCGCTTGAGGTGGTAAATGCAATTCATAGTGAGAACAGCTGCTGGACTACTTATGACCATCTGGTGGACGATGCTAAGAACCTTCTCCAACGAATCCAACATTGGAGTATCAACCATGTCAAGAGGGAGGCTAATGAAGCTGTACATCGACTCGCGAAAATGGCTCTAAAGATCACTGAAGACACTAGTTGGAAGGAATATATACCCCCATGCATTAGGGATATTGTAATCACCAATCAAGACATTTTGGCTTAATGAAATATTGGAATCCCATTTCAAAAAAAACAACAGAAAACTACTCATAATCGGCCATATAAGTCATAAAAAAATAATAATAATAATAATAAAATAAAATAAAATAAAAATCGGCCATATAGCCCATTTTTTTAAAAGGCTATTTTTTTTTTCTTTATACTTTTTATTTTAAACTAATTTCATCTATAGGAACAAATTTTTATTAAAAAAAAAAAAAAAATTGTTTATTTTCCTTTGTATGATTTTTTTTTTTTTCAAATGTTTAAAATTATATGCGCTTGATTTGTATTGAAATATTATAGATGCCACACTAAAAATATTAAATATTCATGCTAATTTTCTATATTATAATCCATGTATTCTTTTTGCTACTTTTTTTTTTTAAAAAAAAAATGGTAGTATATATATATATATAACCATATATATGATTTTTTTTATAAATTTTTTTAACAATATGTAGGATTTGATGCTAGGAAATTGGAAACAGATTTTCAAAGTGTTGATATATTTTTTTCAATAGATATCACACTAAAAATATTAAATATTCCAACTAATTTTTTATATTATAATTCATGTATTCTTTTTTCTTTTTTAGTTTATTTTTTATTTTTTATACTTTTCATTTTAAATTATATATACTTATACGAAACAAGATTAAAACATGTTTTAATGTATATGAATTAAACTAAAATACAGGCTCTTATGTTTTACTTAATTTTTTGTTTTGTTTATGTGATTTAGTCGATGCTCGACCATTTTTTAAAGTGTTTTTATGCTTTTGAAAGCAAAACTAGGCAAACATTTATTTGATTAATAAGCATAAATCGAACATAAATGCTTTCGAAATACCAAAGATAAGCATTGCACCTTATGTGAGGATTGATTTGATTGCATTAAAGGTTCAGTGAAAGATTTTGTTTTATTTTGTATTCATAAAAAAATAGTTCGTTTAGTTTGCTTTGTATTTTGTTAGAATGTTTATAATTATATGAATTTTAATTTTCATTGAAATATAATAGGTATCAGACCAATAATATTAAGGGTTAAATACTAAATACCCCCTAGGGTTTCATAACTTTATTTTTTTCCCCCCTAGGGTTTGATTTTTATCACAAGAGGTCCTTGTAGTTTTGATAATAATCCAAATTAGTCATTCTATTAGCTGACCGTTAGTTGACTTAACTGAATTCCACGTGGACCAATCAGATGTTGACACGTGACACCTATTTAAGTTTTTTTAATTTTTTTTTAAATTAAATAAAAAAAAAAAAGTAAAGAAAAAAAAATTGGGGGTGGTTCTTGGCCATTTGGGGGTGGCCTTTGGCCATGGGGGTGGCCTAGCCGCCCCCATTTTGCCAGATGGGGATGGCTCGGCCACCCCCTTGGCGCGAAGGGGGTGGCCGAGCCACTCCCTTGGTGCCCAAGGGGGTGGTCGAAACCACCCCCAGTGGGTACTGAGGGTGGCTCGGCCACCCCCATGGAGCCTAGGGGGTGGCCGAAACCACCCCCAATGGTGGTTTGGGGTGGTTTCGGCCACCCCTAGGCTCCATGGGGGTGGTCGAGCCACCCCCAATACCCACTGGGGGTGGTTTCAGCCACCCCCTTGGAGCCTCGGCCACCCCCAATTTTTTTTTCTTTTTTTTTGATTTTTTACATTTTTTTTTATTTTATAAAAAATTAAGTAGATGTCACGTGTCAACATTTTATTGCTCCACGTGGAATTCCGTTAAGTCAACTAACGAAGGACTAACTTTGTCTATTATCAAAACTATTGGGACCTCCTATGATAAAAATCAAACCCCGAGAGGGAAAAAAAATAAAGTAATAAAATTCCAGTGAGGTATTTAGTATTTAACCCTAATATTAAAAACTAATGCTTTGATAATCAAAATCCACATGTTTTCTTCTTGCTATTATTTTCATTTTAAACTACTCACATGAGAAAAAATATTTTAACATTTTTACAAATATGTTGTAATTCATTTGAATGTTTTATGAGATTTTCAGGCAAAAGAAAGAAAAATTTTATTTGATTACTGTGCAAAAAACAAAATATTTTCGTTTTTTGGAAACACAAGATAGGTAATTAAGCATTGAATCTGATGTGAGAAACTTTATTTGATTACATTAAATGTTGAATAAAAATTTTGTATTCATAAAAAAATATTTTGTTTATTTTTCTTTGTGTTTATTATTATTTTTTTCTTCTTCTTCAAATGTTCAAAAGTATAGAGTTTTATTTGTATTAAAATATAATAGGTATCACACCAACAATATAATATATTCTTACTAATTTCTATTAATGCTTTGATAATTAGAATTCAAGTTTTATTCTTGCTATTTTTTTTTTTTTTCTCTTTTTCTCTTTATACTTCTTTTCATTTTAAACTACTCCGAAGGGAAAAAAAGATCTTACCATGTTTTAGTTTATATAAATTAAACTAAATTCAATGGTCTTATGTTTTAATTCATTTGTGTGTGATTGAGTCATTAAGTACATGTTCGATACACTTAAAAAAAAAAAAAAAACAAAGTGCATGTTCAATAATGTACTGGTGTATAAATATGTCTTTTCATTAAAAGAGGTATAATAGATATTTTCACATGAAAAGTAATTAAGATGGAGATGTGCTTAAATTTTAAAATTAAATTATAAAGAATAATCTTGTGCTAGTTATGTGCTAGCAGTAATAATAATAATTAACCACCACAGAGGACAAGTGTTCACTTAAGGGTCTCGTTACGCTTAACACCGATTTGTCAATTATTCAAATTACTCAAACAAGTCCCAATTAGGTCCTGACAAAGTCCGGGTGGTTGCTCGACGGGGTCCCAACCGGATCCCGGCAAAGTCCAAATTATGGCCTAGCAGGTCCGGACGAGATTCGGGTAGAAGCCCGACCAAGTTCCGGCAACGTCCCAACTCAGTCACTGTGGGAACTCGATCGGGTTCTAGCAAAGTTCGGGCAGTGGCTTGGTGGGTCCCAACAAAATCTGGGCAATGGCCCGACCAGGTTTCGAAATTAAGTTAAAAAAAAAAATTTAAAAAAATTAAAAAAAAAAAAAGAAAAAACTATGAATGAAATTAGAGGCATCAGAACAATGATAATTACAAAAACTACATAGCAGTGCAAAACCAATTATGAACAGAATGTACAAAACAATGATTATATGTATGTGCGTGGATATTAAGAATTTTCATTTTTTTTAGAAACAAGAATACAATGACTGCCTTTTACTTTACAGTTTACACCCATCGTCTTTTTTTTTTTCTTTTTTTTTTTTTTTTTTTAATTTACACCCATCGTCTTTGACTTTGAGGCTTGAGTGAAGAAGAGCTGCCAGCTCTTTTAAGAATCTCTGAAAGGACCAATTAATTGTGAGAGGGTTAGTTGCCATGCAAGGAAAATGATTACAAGACTATCAATTTTATTCACGAAAAAATTAAGGAAGAATAATGTTATTTATTAGACATCTACATAAATGTCATATAATTAAAATAACGTGATAGTAAAAATTAGTCATTAATTTTTTTTTTCATTGTCATATCATCAAATTATATGACAGTTGTATAAGGTGTGAAAAACTCTAAGTTTACGTACTTGATGACACCTTTGTAGAGTCCTTACTCACAATCTCTCCAGATTTTCGTGTGACACGAGGAGATCTAGATAGTAGTTTTGGCCTGCATAAAATAGAAATAGGATTAAAAAATATTAATTCATTTGACTATTAATCATTAATCATTAGCATGTGTATGAGAAAAAGAATACAAAATAATATAGGGTGGTTCAACAACACACCCACCATTAAGAATTGCCCTAAGGGCTACATTGTGCTTTTATTTAAGATACAAATAAGGTAATTACACTCACACAAAAATGATCCTGATCCTACTTGAAGATATCAGTTTTTAGAAGAACAAGAAGATTTTTAGGAAAACTGCAAATAATGAATGTCTACTATTAATAATCCAATCTAAGTGCATCAAGAGTAGTTTAATTCCTTCAAGAACTTCACAAGCCCCATCAGAATGTAATGAGAAAGAGGGAAAATAATTGTGAAGTTGTGAAAGGAAGCTTAAGGGCTTATTTTTTGGGATTGTATAGCAGTCGTATAACATTCTACTAAAAACCATTACCCAAGGCGTATGTGAAATGCCATTCAAATGAAGAAACCACAATTACAATCTGACATATTTGCCATATTGTGGAGACTTTGTATCTGTGTCTATTAAAACCAAAGACAGATCATATAGATCTTATAAGCACCAAAATGTCCCAAAATAGCACATTTTATGTTTTACAAAAGAACAAAATGAAAAAGGATCATTGTTTCGAACACCAAATGTTTTTCATATCTGTAAAAGCTTTAAAAAGATAAGTAATACTCACTTCTCTAGATTATCTAGCTGCCTTGAGCCCTCAGAGAAAATACCATTTTCTGCAGATCCATCAGTTTCTGTTCCCACAGAAAGACCACCATCAGACATGACACTCAATCTTTCCTCATACTCTGTATCCCCATATCCTAAGATCTCAACTTCTGCAGGAATATTTTGACTTATGTCCTCTCCAGCAACCTCTGATTGCCGGAGAAATTCTTTCTGGTATTTAAGGTCATCCATGGACTGCTGGGAGTTAGCTTCAGAATGCTTATCACTGTGCTCTGAACAATTTTCATGCTCAGAAGCTGCTTTCTCAGGAAGTCCTAAGCCTTTCCCACCTGATGGTTTCTGGCTTCGCTGAGGAATCCCACCTACAGATTCTTTGCTTGGGGAGGAAGATCCGTATCTCAAAGAAGCTGTCCCACGCTTCTCACCATTGACACCAGGATACACATTTTTGAAGTCTTTAAGTAATTGCAACCGCTCGATCTCCTCATCTTTCTTTGCAATGGTGTCTTTGAGAGAAGCCACCTGAATGGTCAGCAGAAACTTAAAAAGCAATAGCTTGAAGCTGCTTTGTGCATAATATAATTTGTTTTTTTCTTTTTCTTTTTCAGCATATATCTGACGTTTAACTAGAACTTTTAAGGAGTGAGCAGGTATATAAAAATATGATCTCCCAAAATACATTGAATTGCATCTTTTTTTCAGCATAAATGGTGCACATTGGCCAATGTCTAGTAAAGCATTGTTGAGGTGCCCCTCTATATCTTTCACTCTAAATTTGAATGAAATAATTCATGTAATTATCAGTATCTCCCATTTTTGGATCCAAGGAGTTGCATAGTTTCTTCAGTCTTTTGGCTTCAAGTCGCACAGATCCAAGGAACAAATAATACTTCTTCAGAGAATAAAGAAAAGGTGTCGTTTTTTCACAAAAGAAATCAATTTCCATTTCTAATTGTTATTTAGTATGACTGTGACAGACCAACACAAGATCAGAATTTGAAGAAAATGTGATATAAACTAAGGGAAAATGCAGTTTACCCCCTTGAAGTTTAAGGGGTTTTTCAATTTTAACCTCAAAGTTCAAAAATTGGCAATTTACCCCCCTGAAGTTTTAAAAATTGGCAATTTAAATCTTCCGTTTAATTTTTTCGTCTAAATGGACGGAAATCTATGAAATTACATCATTCCCCTCAGGCTTTTTTTTTTTTTTTTAATTTCCATCCAATTTAACAGAAATTAGTAACGGAAGGTTTAAATTGCCAATTTTTTAAACTTCAGGGAGGTAGATTGCCAATTTTAAACTTTTTGGTTAAAATTGAAAAACTCCTAAAACTTCAAACGGGTAAACTGCATTTTCCCCTATAAACTATTTTCTTATCAAATTCACTTTTCTAAAGCGTGCAAAATTTGTGCAGAGCAAGTCATAATGGTGAGATACTGAATGGTCTCATAGCTATTGACACTAAAAACTAATAATTGACGCATACAACAATGACCTGACTTGATATTAAAAAAATTCAAGGAATGCAAAATAAGCTATTTTGTTACAAATAAGTGCAGAGAATTTCGAAAGCTCCCATGCATTTGTGCTATACAGCAATCAAAAATACTGCATAATATGATATGAAATGGGTTCTGTTCCCTAATTGTATACATAAGCTTCACAAAGTTAGTTAACTCTTAGGGACATTTGATAATTTTCATCACATCTTAAAAGATTAATGTTTTTTTTTCTAATCTAGTTGATTTGCATTTCCTGTTCAGTGAATTCCACTTTGTTCTCAAAATTATGAGTTCTTATTAGCAATAGAACATTGATCTCTGAAAGAGTCGTTCTTATATCTCCAAGGGTCATTCTAACTTCTAATTGAATGCTTCTAAAGGAATTAAACAAATAAATAGATGGATAAGCACCTGCTCCATTAATTCCCTGGCATCTTTACCCTCTTTGCTGCTCCGTGCAGCACCCAGCTCAACTCCAGAAGCCCTCTCAGCAAACTTCAAAGTACTTAGACTTTCAGAGTATGAACTCGCATCAGGATTAAGCTGAACAAACATAAGGGTCTTTGCTTGACCACCTGTGATAGATATTAAGCGAAAAATGTGTTTCAGATTATCTCTAACATACCTATTAATGCATGAAGATGGAGACAAAATTTAACATCCTATAGAAACTATCAAGATATTGAAGGCATCTTGTGAATAAAAGAAGATAAGTAACAAGGAAATAATACCCAGAGAGCTTTGTAGGACTTGAGTAAGCTTGCTATTTCGGTAAGGAACATGACTGGTCTTTTGAGCAAGAGCATAAATGACATCTCCAAGGGCAGATAGCGATTTGTTTATGTGTTGTGCTTCTTTGAGTCTGTCCCCAGTTACCTCAGAACGATCTACCCTTTCACTTCCTGCAAGATCTACCAAATGAAGATTACCATGCAAGGCAGCACCAGCCTTCAAGTCCCTCCCACGAACATGTATAGTGACAATACTGTACAAATACATCTCCCTGAAAATCAGGGCATAGTAGAGAAAAAACAATACAGAGAGATAAATTTATGTAACAGATGAGATATATGAACCTGTGAGAGCGGCTACTTCTTTCGTTCAAGGCAGTGGCACCAACAACTCTGTTCCTCAATCCCATATCTATTAATTCGATTACATCTGAGGTTGATTCAACAGATCTCATGGTAGCATCAGGTACAGCTAACCCATTGGGTTGAAAATTACTCAAAATCCCAAGTGTGCGCAAATCAAGGGAAACAAATGATTGCCATGCCAAAATTACCAACATTATGCTTTTCATGTAAATGAAACAACACATTAAAAGAGGAAGTATAAGTAAGGAAAACATAAATGAAAATGAAAACAAGTAAAAACTATGAAGGATGAATAAACCTCAAAACTCTAAAATGAAACAAACCAAATCATATTATCGAGATTAGAGAAGTAAATCACCAATAGAACCAAAAATTTACTCTCCATATATTCGAAGCACATTTGGTCAATAAGAAAAGGATATTTCTTTTGAGAGCCATCACTTGATAATAAATCGCGCACTTGTTCGTTATATATTTCGACCATTTGAACCCCTATTTCATACATAATGGAGCTTCTTCTACTTCGAGATATCTCGAAAAGGTCATTTAAAGCTCGATAGTTGACCCCCCAATTCTCTTTAGCTGCTCCATTGGGACCAGACTGTGAAGAAATGCCTTTATTTGCGTTAGAATTGTTGGAAATTAGCATCAAACAAATCATGAAAAGTACAATACAGAGGGAGTTCATACCATTGTGTAAGTTTTCCCTGAACCAGTTTGACCATAAGCAAATATACAAACATTATATCCATCAAGTACAGACCGAATCAAGGGTTGGACATCAGAAAACACCTCCACTGCCATCATTTGAAACAGAATAAGTTACACACTGCAATTCTCACCATAAAACAAACAAACATGCATACAAAAAACTACCTATATAACAATAAGATTGCAAAAAAATCAAATTAATCGGCCAATCGACCCGTCTATGCTTATAGACAAAATAAGGAAATAGAATGTTATAGGGAGTGATAAAAACCTTGAGTTGCAGTGGGAGCAAAGACCTTATTAAACTTGAATAAACGATGACCTTCTTTTCCTGGCTTTGCGGGGTTAGCAACAACCAACTCTCCATTTTCCCCAATATAGTCTACGGTTGACCGCTTTTCTTTCTGTCCAGGAAGAAAAGGCCTTATCCGACAGAACACCCTAATGTTTCCTGCTCAAGAAAATTCAGATTTGATCTCAAAAACTATACTCAAATCCAAGGTAATAGAACCAGAATAAGTAGTGGCACCTTTTAAATCTTGAAGCTCATTAAACATCTTCCGGTTTTCAGTAAGAATTGCATTATAGTTTTCAGCTGCATCTGCTAATACTTTAAGCTTTACTCCTATGCAAAGTAAAGTTAACTTATGAGAGCCTGCCATTCAAAAACAGCATGCATATACTTAAACATTCTAATAACTACCCCCACCTAAGTGATTAAATTCCTCCGAATAGCTATTTTGTGTGTTCAGAATTTCTTGTTTAATGGATGCAGAAGCAAACCTCAAGTCCTGTATCTTTCATGAAGTTAGAAAAGGGTCTGATGTTAAACATCAGTACACTCAAATCTGAAACAGTTTATCATTTAAAAGCATACCCGCAGTGCACCAAACTGAAACTCCATAAGGCTCTGGCAGATGTGCTCTTTCTGATTCCAACTCTCATATTTTGATTCAGAATATGACTCAAGCTGTTTCACCTTGTTTTTGGAGTCTTCTAAGAGTTGCTCAAGTTCTTTTGATCTCTCCTCGAGCTCTGTTTTAGCACCCTTGGCTTCTGTTTCCATTTGCAAGCATCGAAGTTCATACATCTTTTTGGTTATTTCCAGATCTTGCTTCAATTCTGAAACTTCAATATCGTTTTGCTCCCTCATTTTCATCAATTTATCCAAATCATCATCCTCAAATTTCTTCTTTTCTTCCATTTTGGTCCTCTCCATCTGCAAAAAAATTCCTTTATAAAACTATTGTAAAAGTTATGCTTAAAATGATTGTTGTTTACATATTTTCACAAGTATTGTCTATGTATTCTATAACCATAACATCAAATGATACAAGCCGTTCAATCCGAAATGTACCTTTATATGCTGAAGCTGGTCCATTACAATTTGTAACGAACAACTCTAATTTAATAAAGAAAATATTAGTATCAAGTACAAATAAAGACGCCTACAACTGTAATACAAATACAATTTCAACCTGTTGACTTATATTATTCGATATACCTGGCTCTGTTCACTAGTCCCTGACGCAAGGGTTTCAAGTACTCTTATCCTTGACTGGTATTTCTCTTCACGTGCCTTAAAAAGATTGTTTTGCTGTATGCACAAAAACACAGAGAAATTAACATGGGGTTGCAAAGAGAAAAGCATTAGATGTAACAAAATCCATAAGACATGTTACAGTTCTCAAGTGATCTGCTTGAGTTGATATGCGTCGCTCTATCTCCTGCACAACTTTTCTCAACAAACATGCCACACGCTGAGCAAAAAAGATAGTGTTAGAGCACAGTTGTAGAACTATATATGCATAATATGCATGTACATACATATATGCATACATGCATTACTAACAAAATCCACTGACATACATCAGGAATTTCACCATTCTTTCTTTCAACGCTTTCATCCAGAATTCCATTCACAACACTTAAGAGTGACTGAGTTGGGGCATTCTGCAATAAGAGATACTGATCATGAAAAGATATTTAAGACCTGGCCAAATAACAAGAATTGTTGACAAGTAAAAGATTTCAACAACTTACATCTAGGCTGTTCGGTTTCATCATCTCTGTAATTTTTGCAGCAGGTAGGTCTGCATATCGTCCTTGTTTCAGTTGAAACACTTCATGGAACTTATGTCCACCAGGATGTTTTGATGCAGCTGATGGTTCTGTGCAAAAGGAAAAAACATGAATTACTCTGAATGACCAAAACTGAATGTAAAATTGTTCAACTGCAACAAGCAAATAGAACATTAGCATTAGCATTATAGCTAATTATTTAACACGGGGGTCTGCATGGCGGTAGTTATACAAACACATACCTGACAGGATAGGAGTACGCAAAACATGTTGAAATTTAGAGTCAGACAAAACCTTCCGCCTTTCTTCTCCAGATAATGGAGAAAAATGTCCACGGGAAGATGCATCCCCACGAGGGCTTCCAGATTTATTCATCAGACTATTGAGAGAAAAATAATCTCCAACAACATTTGGCATGAATCGTGCTCTAAGTGCTAGAAGGCAGTCAGTAACAACCTTCATAGATCCCTGCATAATATAAAACTCGCAAATGTGAGATGGGAGAGACTAGAAGAATAAGTGACATCTTTTTTTTTTTTTTTTTTTTTTTTTTTTTTTTTTGGGGGGGAAGAATAAGCAACTTTTATGGGCAACCAAACTCATTACATTCTATGAACCTAGCAAAACCTAGGCCCATAACCCACAAGTTCCAGGATCGAAACTTGACTTTAATACCGTGTTAATTAACTACTTGTCTTAAGAGCTTAAGCTAATAGGAATAAATGAATTTAATCATTTAATTAAATTCTAATACGCCCCCTCACGTGTAGGATCAAACTTCATTTTAATAGGTAAGGGTCAACACATGAAATATTTAATTGAAATTTGGGTAAATTGCTGGAGTCAAGATTTGAACTCATAACCTGGCCGTGATACCATATAATGACATGTGAGTTTTTGGTAAATCAGCCCAATTCAATCTTTGTGTCTGGTTTCTATTTATAATCGATGTATACAATATCTGATACGATTGTAACTGAATTATATTCAAACTATATTCGAATTCAAAAGACAAATAAACCATATCTACACTTGAGACTAGTTCAACTAGGCTGCACTTTATCCGTTGCATTGAGGCTTTGTTTGTTGATGTTAGATCTTATCTGAAGACTTCAAAATGGTGCTAATAAGGCTAAGAACCAAATCAAAGCCAAACACCAGCCTCACACCCCGAAAGCAAACACCTCAAATTAAACTAAACAATCACACCAGAAGAATAAGTAAGATCTTTAAGCAATTACCAACAAGTGGTTAAAGACTAAAATTATTGTACATATGAACAAGAGTAATTCTATTTAGCAGATTAACTGTCATACAACTTGATGATGTGGCCTTAAAAATTAGCCTTTGGATTTATACTTGTAAATAAAATAAAATAAAAAAATCAAGAGCTGATTTTCACTATTACATTACTCAAATTATATGACAGTCATATATCAGTTTGCTAAACAAGTGTTACTGTATGAACAAACATAGAATGGTTACATTATCACGGACTACTCATATATGTCAGTCATATTTATTTGAACATATAGTTTAGGATTTGCTCAAGTCCATGACCTAAAACTGTGATGTGTGTGTATCACAAAGCAATCATAGGTCTATATATGCATGTAATAGATGAATACCTTCTCTAAGTCTGACATCTCAAATCTAGGGATCCCCAAGTCATCCATCACTGCCAGAAACCTTCTAATATTGTCTGTACATGCTGAAGAATGATTGGGATCACCTTCCTGGAATGTAAAATAAAGTTTAGCAACTGGAATTTAACATCCAAGTTCCATTTTATAGCATAGCTTGGTAAAAGAGAAAAATGAAAAAAACTTTCAACAACCTCTTTCACAAAACCAGGTCTCAGCCTACTCAGTAACCGACACAAAACAGTACCATCATTCAAGCACATTCTCAAGTCTTCATCTGAAGCATTGAGTGGCAAGCTTAAATCAGGGAGGGTATTAGTCAACCACTCCAATAACATTGCTCGCTGCTTGGCTGGAAAAAATGAAATCAAAAGGCAAAAAATTAGTTTACCAATAAAGAAATTCAGAGAAAGCAAAGAGGGAGAAATTAGCTTTCTTTACCTTCCCCCTCTCCATTATCATTTACTATTCGTCCTGAAACGTCCACATTACTAGCTACCTTTGAGCTGTTAAATCCTTCATATTCTTTTGTGGAATTCATCATCAATTCCTTGACAGGGGGATCTAGATTCACAGCTCAATTATGGAAACATGACAAAAGTGAATTCCCAGTCCTGAAACCTGAAAACACTGTCCCCCTGTTCAAACAACCGATCAAAAATATCAAAATATAGGAATTTTGTTTTTGACAGTCTGGATCATGCTACAAGATGCAGTAAAATCTACAATAATGAACCAATATATTGTCATTAACTGGGCTAGTGTTATCAGCAGGTTAGAACATTAACAGTCAGGAAACCACTTGGCTAAAACTTTTTCCACTTGTATGCATTGATAGCTCCCCAAATTCTCTCCAGAATATATATGATGGATTTCCCTTAGAAGCAATTGGATTTTATAAACTTTTACTTTGGTTTCTGGATATATTTTAGTCGTGTACTAAACTTGTAGAGATATAGCATAATTCATAAGTTCATTGAAACTTTTAGTTTCCTCCATTGCAAAGGTATCTCTGCAATTGATGATCATCATCCTTTCAAAACACTGAACATAAATGCATGCATTTGTTAGAATGAATTTCAATATTTGCAACTGCAATGCAAAGTTTAGCCTATCAAATCCCAAGTCTTTGAAAGATGCAAACAACATTACAAGCTTCAGGAAAAAGATTCAAAAGAAAGTTATTGAAAGCACAATTTGCTAAAACTGCACTCGGTGAATGACAAAAACATTGTTCGAACACAGAATCTTTGTTGTTCTAACATAATCTATATGTGTGTGTTTTGTAAAAGGATAATTAAAGAGGAACCAAGAATAACACTAGAACAAGATTAAAAGCAGGAAAAACTACATAAGAAGCTTGGAATTGGACAATAAAACAAACATTTCAAATGCCAAAATGCATGAAACCAAATCAAGATTGCAACAACAGATTGGCATTCTCAATTTTCACATTACATACCAAGTTGTTTCAAAAAAACATGGTCACAAACTAGAGCTTGAACATCAAGTCCTAATGCCAAACAACATTCATCAAGAACGTATGTTTAAGAAGATGTAGGTTGACCCAAGAATGTATTATAAGTACCCACAATCAAATTCTTGGAAACAATTAAAATCCAAGCATTTGAAGAAAAAGAAATGCTTCGAAAACCAACCTGAGGGAACAAAGAGAGCCGAAGCTATTATTATATTAGCTGTGGATGTTGATGTTTAAGATTGTTGAATTAAACTCTGTCACGTCAGATGATTGGAGAATTTTTTTTTCGAATCCTTTTGAATTTGATTTGTATTCCGTGTACAATTTGGTATTGCATAATAGCATGAGATCGAGGAAATGACCGGTCCGAGAAAGTGGGAACATTGCAACAGCCAACACTCTACGTGAAAGTTGGGGGGCTTTGCCACGTGTCTCAAACCAAAAAGTGACGGTCTGTCTTCTGTGCTACCTTTGGTGGTCAGTGAAAAGTGGAAAGTGGTATTTTTTTTATCGCCCATGTATTCGGTAAGCCAACAAAATAGGCATTGTTTTGAGTTTAAGGTTGCTTGTTTTCCTTTCATAAAAAATAATAATAATAATAATATTTAAATAAAAAAATATAATTAAAAAAAAAAAACAGCTTGGGGTTTACTGTCGGAGACTATTTGGGGTTATGTTAAGAATATTAAAAAGTATTTTTAGTATGTTTTATTAAAAAACATTCGGGATCTGTTTGGGTGTGCGTTTGAAAGGCTTAAAAGTGCGTTTAACAATCAAAAAGTTCGTTTGAAGAAAAAAGTATTCATTTGGTAAACAAATTAATAGTGCTTTTAAGAGTTCAAAAAGCCCAAAAATTGTGAAAACATACTTTTGGCAAAAATTTCATTTAAGCTTTTACCAAAAAGTGTTTTTTTTTTTTTTTACTTAAAAACTATATTTCTCAAATGCAACCCCAAACATGCTCTTAGTTTTAAAAAAAGGCTTAAAATTGTAAAGTGTTTTTTTTTTTTTTTTTTTTAATAAAAGCTCTTTCGGACTTTAAAAGTTTTATTTCTCAACGAAATTTCAAATATGCTCCCAGTCTTGCCCATTCTCTCTCTTACAACTCTGGCTAGTATAAAAAATAAACAAATTTAATCATTTAATTAATATTATAAAACTCATAATACTTGTTCTTGATCTCATGCTACAATTTTGAGCATTCTAGGGTTTTGTAGATATGCTTGTTTGCTTTCACCTTCCTAAATTAATGTGTTCATATAACATCATATTTGTGAATGACATGAGAAATTTATTCATGCAACTAGAATGTTCCTGTAATGTTCTTTTTATTTGACACCTGTGCAACAAAAGATCCTGTTGAGAAAATTGGGGTACACACCAATTCTTTGAAGAAATATCCAGCCCAAATTTGGTGGGAGAGTTTGTCACAACCAACCTTTTTCTGCTTGGGAGGACTGGCCGAGGTTTATATTTTATTTTATTTTTTTCTTTAAAAAAAAAAATTTTACCTTTTATTGTTAATTTAGGGGTAAATATGTAATTTTATAACAAGTTAAGTCATCTGCTATGCCACATGCTACTCCACAATTGGTTGTCACGTGGATCCACATGGCATCTAATAGATTTTGTCAACCACCTAAAGGTAGGGGATCATTTTAGACAGTTGGATTACCCAATGTATCAATTTGAACAGAAATCAGGTGGCAGCACAATGTGACCAGGATACAAGTGTCACACCCAACCATTCTGTAAAAATAGCAAGTCATTTTATTTTTGTACGAATCTTATTTATTTTTTCTTGCAAATGCTTTTCCGGTCTGTGTGGTTAGGACCAACATCAACTAGCTAGCCACCTTGATTTCAAAAAGTGGCACAGGTGGTTCTTCTAATAAACCTAAATACCAACTTGGTATTTCTATTATTTTTTTTTAACAGAACACCATGTCACTATGTGTTAAATCGTAGTACTTATCTCTTATAATACAACTCAACATATCCTATGACGTGTCACTATGTTACACACGATACCTGTTGTATTTATGCAACCTCAGATGCCGAATATAATAAAAAACAATTACCTAAAACTAAAAATAAATAAATATAGAACAAAATTGGGGATGCCTGGTCACCCATTTTGGCCAGAATGTCATTGAAGATAGGGATAATTTGTTATTTAGCTGTAGCTACATGGTAGAATTTGGAAAAGTGTTATGAAGCTGGAAAAATATTGTTGAAGGAGGGCTGAAAGCCTGAATCAATGGAGGAAGAAGGTTTTCAAAGCTTATGTTTGTAGGCTTGCATATGGTTCTACTGCTTATCATATATGGAGAAATAGATAATGATTCATCCAATATATATATATATATATATCGTCTAAGATTTATCATCATATGAATTGACATAATATATTTAGTTTAATTAGTGCTTACGATGATCTAAGCACAATATTTTTAATAACAGCTTAAATGTTCTTATTTTCTCTATTAAAATAAGTATTGTTATACTCGATTATGTTCTAATTCTTACATTTTATATATTTAATTGTGAAATAGTGTTCAATTACTAATCGTGAGCTTGAGATGTATTAATGCAAGAAATTGTCTTTTGTAGGAATTAGTAGAATTTATAGCAATAAAAATTGTTGAAAAAAGCAAATAGAAAATTGATGTTTGGGGAAAATTTATTTTACTGCCATGAAGTTTGAGGTCTTTTCCAATTTGAACCCCAATGTTTAAAAATTTGCAATGTACCTTCCTAATATTTCAAAAATTTGCAATTAACACCCTCCATTACTAATTGCCGTCTAAGTAGACAGAAATGACATCACGTGAGTCTCACGCGAGACTTTTATGCTGAGTCTCCCCATTTTGCACCCAACCAACTATGTGAAATTACCACAGTGCCCCTCATTAAACCCAATGCATATCGTCAACTCTTTTGAACCCCACTCATGCTCCTTTTCGTTTTCACTCCAACATCCACACAACAAAACTCTCGTGCTCCTAGCGACAACGGCCGTGCAAATTCACTCACTGTCGCCATCTTGGCAATGATCCTCTTCTCCGTCGGAGCTCAAGCTGCCTGCAGAGCCACTTTTGGCATCATACCCTTTATTTCTCGTCGATCGTTGGGTATTATATCAGGCTTGACCAGCGCTAGTGGGAACTTCGGCTTCGGGTTCACCCAATTAGTGTTCTTCGCAAGCTCAGGATTCTCCTGCAACAAGACTCTCTCTGATGGGGGTGATGATTGTGTGTTGTACTCTTTCTGTGATGTTGGTTCACTTCCCACAGTGGAGGAGCATGTTCCTTCCACCTTCCAAAGACATAGTGAAGTCCACCAAAGAATTCTATTACTTGTCAAAGTGGAACAAGGAGGAGAAGTAGAAGTGCTTGCACTAACAAAGCCTCAAATTTGCAGAGAACAACAGGTAGGAGCGTGGCAGGTGCGTGGCACCAGCTCCAACTCCACCAGATTTAACACCAGCCCATGTTTAGCAGGTAGCTAGAGACCAATAATGAGAGGAAAAAGGCTGTTTCGATAACAATCTCATATGAATCTCTCTTGCCTGTTATTTGTCAATTGTTGTCGTGTTTTTTACCTTTTCAGGAAATAGCCATGCAGATTGTTTGGACAGTTTTTCGAATGATGACGTGGAATGGGCCCTGTGAATGGCCTGATGCCTGAGGAATCACCTGGATATGAAATAACAAAGGAAAAGGACCAAAGCTGCCAGCGTTGTCCGGTGGGGGATACCTCCGATGCCTAAGACAGTCACTGTGTTTAAGAAAAATATAACTTCGAAAATGATGGATCAGATGATAATAAGCAGAGATATTCAGTTTTTGAGAGGGAAAAAGAAATTACCAGAATCTGAGAGGGGACCCCCCTTTTATAGGCATCAGGTTGTACTTGTTTGCTTGACACTGAGGACTTTACCGAGGATCCACGTGTCAAGCAATATATATATTCAAAGAAGGATGAAAAAATATCATGCAGATATATCCAATATTTCGAGAGTAACACTCGATAGTCCACGTAAGACTCGTACCGAGTCTTAGGACCGAGCGTTGTGTACCGAGTTCAAATAAGTATGAATTACCGAGCATAAGTTTGATGAACAGTAAAAATTAACCGAGCTTTTAGTGATGGGCTGATGGATTATTTTACCGGGCCCAATATAGCTGACCCATGATCCAACAGTTACCCCCCAATTTCCTATTCTAACAAAATATGTAAATTTCGTATTTCTGAGAATGGGTCAGCTTTTTTTTTTTTTTTTTTAACAAAATAAGGCGATTAGGCTCTAATTTTTAAACTTTTGAATTTTTGAATTTTCAAAAGATAATATAATGGGAGCAACAAATGACTTACCTCCGTTTTTTGAGAACCACGCGTCAAGCTCTCTGTGGTCGAAATTGTGGTGGCCATGCGTCAGCATCCACATGGAGAGTGAGAATGGAAAAGGGCGTCTTTTCGCCGAACCCTAGATTCTAGGGTATTAAATGTGCCGATTGAGTTTCATCTTTCTAAAGTCTTTTTAAAACGTTCCCTTCTTCGTTCACCCTTCATAACTTTCCAGTGTAGAAGCCATTGTTGTCCCCTTGTGAGCTTTTGCGGTTTTCTCTCTCTCTCTCTAAATTGGCACTCCTTCATTCGAACCTTTCTGCCGAGTATTACTTTTTGAGAGTAGTATATTTCAGAACCTCGGTTGAGTCTGTTCCTTTAGCCGAGCCTTTCGTTCACCCAAACTGCCCCATACTTCATTATCTATAGGGCTGGGTATCAGTCGGTTAAGACTGGTTAATGGACTTATCGGTCGGTTAACCGATAAGCTATCGGTTAATCAAATCTTAACCGATTACCGACCGATAAGAAGTCTTAACCGAAAATTATCGGTCAAATCGGTAATCGGTTAACCGGTCGGTTAATCGGTCGGTTAAACCGGTTTGGGCTTTTGTGGGCTTTTTTACTGATTGCTAATTGGGCCAAAAATTAATTTGAGAATTGCTAGATTGAGTTTTGTGGGCTTTTTATTAGGCTTTTTTTTTTTTTTTTTTTTTTCTTTTAGTTTATATTAATATAATAAACTCTTTCTCTTATTGGGAGCATCATCTGAGATTGCATGAGCAGAAATGCAGAATCGATTCTACTGTTCTAGCTTCTGGAAGCCCATTTCGTTCCAATGAACAAAATATGTCAACCAAAAAATCAAGCTTTATCTGATTCAAAATGGCAAAATTGAAATTCTTCATTGGAAGGAAATTCGACGTCGTTTTGGTTTTAACTTTTAATAATAAATATAAAATTTTAAAAAATTAAAATAACTTATCGGTCATATCGGTTAACCGATAAAAAAATTTTAACCGACCGATTACCGACCGATAAGCTTATCGGTATAAAATTTTTAACCGATTACCGACTGATAACTATCGGTTACGGTTAATATCGGTTCGGTTAAAGTCGGTAATCGGTCGGTAATCGGTAATCGGTTAATCTGCCCACCCCTAATTATCTAGACCTTCTTCTTCCCCTAATTGAACCCTCGGTCAGTCACCTCCGTTTAAGTGTTGCCCATCTTTTGATTCGGCAAGGTCTGTCCTCCATTCCACGCCAGTTAACCTCTGAATTCCAGTACCTAATGAGTCGTAGAACCGAGGATGCCCCTAGTGTGTTGGGCGCTTTACACCCGGTTACGTGGGAATCGAATCTGTCAGATGATAACGAACCTGAAGTTCGTCGAATCTGTTAGCTTCCCGACTCGATTCAATTACGCTTTGATAACGACAACGTTGGAGCTGTGGTGCACACTGACAGTAATGAAGTCTACATTTATCTGGAGATGTTTCAGATAGGTTTGAGACTTCTGTTTTTGAGGATAGTCCGGGAGCTGCTGAGTTACCTTAGGATAGCTCCACACCAACTGTTGCCAAACGCATGGAGGGTTTTCTTTGCTTGTATGATTGGTTGGCCAAAAATCCTCGGGGCAGAACACCCCCTCACCGTGGTGGAGTTTTTGAAGGTTTACCGATTAACAAAGTGTCCCAGAACCGAGTTTTTATTCACTTTCCAAACTCGGAAAAAGTTAAAGCTCCTCACTTCAGGCCCACTTATACCAGCAACAAGGGGTGGAAAGATGAATTCTTCTTCATTCAAGGTGATTGGGAGTTTTCACCTTCGGAAGTAATCAGAGACTCGAGTGTCCCTCAGGAAACCATCGCCCCATCAAACCGAGGTATAAACCGAGCTTCGCATTTGTTTATTTTTTGGTTTATTCTTTTTGCAGCAAAGCTAATCTTAATGTATGCTTTCAAGTCAACAAGAACCGACTTTGAATAGTGATGAAAAGCAGCATGTAAAAGACGTTCTCCGATATGCCGAGCTTCATCCACTAGAAATGGATTATGATGTGGTCATTGTCTGAGGAAAACAAGCGATTATACCTGTGGACTCTCGCACCTGCGAGGTTAGTAGAAGCTGCTCCACCGAGAGTACCATCTGCCGAGGTGCCGAGAGTTTTGATTGCCGAACCTACTGGCCCTCCAAGAAGAAGAACCATTAGAGCTGAGGAGCCTTCTAAAGGAAAAGGCAAGAGGAAAGCCGACGATGCCTTTTCAAAAAAAACTTCGGCACCAATTGCTGCAAGAGTTTCTCTGGTGGTTTCCGACGGGCCTAAGGATCCCAGCATTCCTTCTCTAAAGAAGAGTAAGAAGAAGGCAAAGAAAACCGAGAGTAGTTTGAAGGCAGCGGGGCCAGTTACCGACCTTGGGTCGGAGGAGGTAGCAGTACACCCAGATGCTTTACATGAAGAAGAGAGAAGCGGAGTTGCAAGTGATTTGGGAGCCCCTGAGAAGAGACCTGCCCCTGGGGTAGAAATACATGCTCCTCACATTAGAGCATACTCGGAGGTTCTTGGTGGGGTCAAGGAGTTCCTGAGTAGACAAGACAAATCGGCTCAGGATGCCCTTCTTGCAAAACAGCCTCCCCAATCATCTTCTCACACACCCATTAAAGCCAAAGTTTCTGCCTTTGAAGCTTTAGAAGTCGACCCAATCTCGGCCGTTCCTCCTTCCTCCACTCCTACTAAGGCTGTACAACTAAGTTATTCTGATTCCGAGGAAGAAGAACCTATGGATGTTGGTCAGATCCTTAGGGATCTTGCCTTGAAGATGCCAATAATACAACCTCTTGTCGTAATCTTCCCAGGGCAGACCGAAGCTGGGAGCTCTGATATGCATCCCAAGGTTGTTCACACCGAGACTGTGGCTATTGAGACTCAGGTTGCCGAGGAACCTGTGATTGCTGAACCCTCTGTTACTGAGCCTGTTGGTGATGTGCCAGTAATTCTGGAGCCTATACTTGCTGATCATACCACTGTTGAAGAGGTGGCAAGTGTCTGTGAAGTTCCCAAGCAAGCAGATGCCGACCCTGTTGCGACTACTTATGAAACTGAGGGAGGACCGGCTAACCTCGGAGGTTTGCCTCAGCTACTGAGAGATAGCCCTTTGAATGAACTTGTACCGCCCTCTACTGAGACTTCACAGGCAACCGGTCCTTCGGCAGATCGTACACCTGATCCAATCACCTGGACATTCGGGGAACCCCTTTCTCGGCTGGGTGACAGTTGGCTGGGGAACCATTTTGTTACCCTAGTCAACTTGATTTAGGCTAATAACTCCCCCGGTATCAGTGCTCAATTTTTCAAAGGAGGTGATGGAACACATGCTATACCATCAACTTAAGGTAAATGTCTCTCTTCTTTTGTGTTGCTCCTCTCTCTTTCTTTTTACTAAAAGGCTTCTTTCTTTGGTAGGGATCAATGCAAAGCATGAACTACTACCTCCATTTTAGAAGGTCTGCAGAGAGCTCAGCTTTGGAAACCGAGAATGTAAAGAAGAAACTTGAAGAGGCTGAGGCCGAGATAAAACGAATACAAGAGCTATCATCTCAGCAAAGGGACGAGGTTCTTCTTTCTAAGGAGCAGATTACTGGGTTGGAGGCTCGGCATGCCCAAGCTGACCTTCGGATTCAGGAACTCGGAGCTAAGTTGGCTGTTGAGAAAGCTAAAGGTCAGAGGTTGCTGACTGACTACTCCAACCTGGAAACTGAAGCCTCTGTTAAAAGATAAACATGTTGACGCCGAGCTTCAATGTTGAGCTACCGAGTCTCGCATTAACTTGGTTTTCGAAGAACTCGAAGAAGCTCAAAGATACTCGGGTGCACAATGTACAAGAGCTAAGGTGGCTGAAAGAAAATTAAAGGTGGCCGAAGATCATCTCCTGGTGGCTCGAAAGAAACGAAAGTCGACCGAAAAAAAGCTTAAACCTGCTGAGAAGAGGATTGAAAGCTTTAAGAGAAGATTTTCCCGAGCCAAAGAACAAGTGATTAGGTACAAGGATAAGGCTTGGAATTTCTATAAGCAGCTTTATTTCGCTTCTTGGGCCGAGATTATGGCTGGAGTATAGGTTTCATCTCGGGTTTTGAAATTATCCGAAGTTGGTCGAAGAATCCTCCTGAGGGTGTTGACCATGACACAGTTAAACCTGAAGATATTCCCTCAACCGAAGAGACCATTGCGAAGATTGCTATAGTCGGTCAAGAGCAAATGCCCGACTGTAAAGGCATCACATTCTTCGGCTTCAACCCATTTGCTCGATATCAATCTGGGGAGCCTTCTGCTGCAGCGGAGCACATTGAGGCTGAAGGATCTTCATCTGATGGTTTAGAAAAATCAGTGACTCTGTCCGATGAAGAATGGGATCATGCATCAGATGGAGCTATTTGATTTTTCCGAATGTAATTACTGAGGATGACATAACCTCTTGTATCTAATTGCTTTATTTTTGACAATGAAATAGAAATGTTTTTGACAGAGATCAATTTTGATAGAGATTGATTCTATAATTTATGCTCTATATATATGTATACTCCCCCCCGATTCTCATAGGCTATAAATTTAATTTATAATAATGAGAATCTTTATGAAATGTGGGGTAAAAATTTTGACTTGTTGTGATTTGTGTTATTCAATGCTCGACTTTGTGAAAATTTGAACGAACCATATGCTCTACCGAGAATGCATGGTCTGGGAGGATGATGGGAATCCTTTATGAAGTAATTCGGTTTGTGAGAATATCTTTGTTCAAACGTAATAGTTGAACATCTTGCTTTGGGAAAGTGCTTGGTTTGAGTATGTCTCTTTAAACATTAACCTCTGGGGTAAAGGTTTAAGCTCGAGGATAACACCTCATTTTAGTTATGTTTATGAACTTCTTCCTCGGGAAAGCGCCTTAGCGATATTTCACTGATCCAAGTTCAGGAAATTCTCTGGCTATATTTCTCCAAAATGGAACCTTTGGCCCAGGTTAAATTCGGAAAATGCTTTGTTTAGCTATATTTCCGAATTTTCTTTAGGAAAGCGCCTTAGTGATATTTTGCCGAGTCATGCTCGGGAAATTCTTTGGCTATATTTTCGAAGTGGAACCTTTGGGTAAAAGTCTTAAGTTCGGAAAGCGCTTTTAGTCAGCTATATTTACGACCTCTTCTTCAGGAAAGCACCTTAGTGATATTTCACCAAGTGACGCTCAGGAATCTCTCCAGCTATATTTCACCAAAGGGTTGGAAGCGCTACAAATAGCTACTTCTCCAAATGCATGATCTAGCAATGTTTTTCGAGTGAAAAATAGAGAGTATGGTCTGCTACACAGTTTAAGATTTTTGCATGATTATAACCTCAGAAGATTCTTCATTTATAAACATTTATTCGTTATGGCAGGAATACAACAAAAGTGAATCTCTGAGACATATAATTCTATACAAAATACTTCTTAAGATGCTCAGCATTCCATGGTCGCTGGAGTTGTTTTCCTTTGGAGTTTGTGAGATGATACGCTCCTGCTTTGCCACATGTGATCACCTTGTATGGTCCTTTCCAGTTTGGTGCCAGCTTTCCATTAGTTGTATCTTTGGTTGCAAGTGTGGCTTTTTTCAAGACCAAACCTCCCATTTGAAAACTACGATGTTTAACCCGCTAATTGAAATATCGAGCTACCCTCTGCTAATATGCTGCCATAGTAATCTGAGCCTGATCCTATTTTTCTTGTAACTAATCTAGATGTAGTTTCAGACCCTCGCCGCTGAGTTCGGGGTTGAAGGTGTCCACGCGAAAACTTCTTGACCCGATCTCGGCTGGAATGACAGCCTCGGTTCCATAGGCTAACCCATAAGGGGTTTCCTCAGTTAAATCCACACACATCCTCCATTTTCCCGAAGACTTCTTAACCATCACCACATTGGCAAACAAATCGGAATAATGTACTTCTTCAATAAACTGAGCTTTGAGCAATTTGTTTACCTCCTCTACAATTGCCATATTTCTCTCTGGAGCAAACTTTCTTCGCTTTTGTTTCACCGGCTTTACTTCTGGATTGACGCTTAGATGGTGAACAATGTCCTTAGGATCAATCCCTGGCATGTCCTCAGGAGACCATGCAAAGACTCCTAGGTTTTCCCGAAGAAACCGAACGAGAACTTCTCTAACTTCTGAAGTTAGTTGGGATCCGATCTTCACAATCTTTCCTACAGCTATTAGTATATCAATTAATGGCTCGGCTGGTTCTTTCTTCAACTGAATCTTCCTATCATTTCCCAAATTGCCGATCGTCAAGAGTGCCGACTCTGGGCATTTTTTCAAAGATGTATTATAACATCTTCTGGCGACAACCTGATCACCTTTAACCTCGCCAACACCTTCGACTGTCGGAAATTTCACCTTCAAATAATAGGTGGAAGTTGCAGCTTTCAGTTGATTCAAAGCTGGACGACCGATGATCACATTGTATGCCGATGGTTGGTCAATTACCAAAAAATCTACCATAATAGTGGACTGTTTGGGAGTGGTTCCTACTGTTACCGGAAGGGAAATCATTCCGATGGATTGAACACGCTCCCCTGCAAACCCTATCAATGGTGATTGGAAGGGCTTCAACTTATCTCAGCCAGCCAATGCCCAATTGCTGAACAACTGTCCAATACAGAATATCAACTGAACTTCCATTGTCCACCAGAACTCGATGAACAGCATGGTTAGCCACTGTTAGAGTTATCACCAACGTGTCATCATGTGACATGGAAATTTCTTTCGCATCCTCCTACGAAAATGTTAGAACGCTCGGTTCTTGTTTCTGCACTTTAGAGGGCTTCTCAAAAAATATTTCTTCCATTCTCACTTGCTTAACGTAGGCTTTTCTTACCGAACTAGATTCTCCTCCGCCAGCCAAACCTCCCGAGATTGTCCGAATCTCACCAACAATGGTTTGATTTTGAGGACTTCGTTGATTGTCCAGAGATATCCTCGGTTCATCACGTCTTTGCTTTTGGTTGAGCAAGCGACCATTGTTCTGCTTCGCTCGTTGACCCTGACCGTCCTGAGGATCTTTTTCTTTGCTCTTCTCTTCAGCTAAAAAATTTTACAACTTTCCATTCCTTAGGAATTTTTCAATCTCGAACCAAAGATTGATGCAATTCTCGGTATAATGCCCATGATCATTATGATATTTGCAGAACTACTGGGTGTTGCGGTTTTGTGAAAGGGCTTTCATCCTTCCTGGCCATCTGAAGCTCGGATCTTTCTTAACCTCCATGAACACCTTGTAAACAGTTGTATTTAAAGGTGTACACCCCACATATTGTTGATGTGGGTGGAGACTATCCTTTGAATCATTAAATAAAAAAAACCAGTTTGGGAGCTATTAGCCTTTTAGAACTTAAAAAAGCCACCTCTTCCTGCTGTTTTAAAAAGTATTCTTTAATCAGTTTTTCAAAAACCACAAAAAAGAAAAAACCAAAATCAATATATAAAGAGAAACATTATTTATAGTAGATTGCCATACGACTATTATATAATTGAAATGACATGACAGTGAAAAGATTGAAATGACATGGCAATGAAAAGAGAAATGATATTTAGTAGTCTTCAAGAGGTAGCTCAATCGGCTGGAACCACGTCTAATGAAGCAGATGTCACTAATTCGAATCATCATCCCTCTCTTGTGCGGACATGTAAAAAAAAAATGATATTTAATAAACTCTCATACTACTGCCATATAATTATGGTGATGTGGCAATAAAAATGACATTAATTTTTTCTTGTTATAAGCTCTCATTAATCCAATTATGATTTTCATTGACACATCGCTACAGTTGTATGGCAGTAGTATAAGCGTTTACTAAATAGCATTTTTTTAGTGAAAATCAGTCATTAATTTTTTTTTTTTACAAATTCAAATATTAATTTTTACTGTCACACAATCTCTATTGTATAACACTACTAATTAAATAGTATTTGGCTAATATAAATTATATTAGGAAGAAACTCAGGCTATCAAACAAGCAATCTTATTTTTATTTTTATTTTTTTTTTAAAAAAAAAATCTTAAACATCCTTATTAAAAAAAACCTCACCAAACAGATTATTTATTAAAAAACCTGACAGATTGATCTAAGTTTGTCTCAATATCTTTCCTTATAGTAAAATGGTTTTTTTAAAAAATAAATAAATAAATAAACGAAAGAATCCATCCAATGATTCCAATCCAGTTACTGCCTAGCTAGAAGTCAAAGAGGCGTCAGCTCCACGGTTGTTGGATTACCAGGTAAGACACAAAAAACCAGAGGCCAAAACCTAGTGGCGCCCACAGTACCTCGTATCAAAATTCAAAACCGCCCTATCATTCCACAATACCGGGAGTGGACGAACGCTGGCGGCGTTCTCACGCGCCCCCCTTCTATCTTCGTTTACTTTTTCTTTTTTTATTTATTTTATTTGGTTTGTTTAAGAAAAATTACTGTATTCACATCATTGTTGTATAAAAGTAATAATAATAATAATAATAAACTAAAATAGGAAATCCAAAAAATAAAATAAAAGATTAAAAAAAAAAAATGGAGGGGATTGGACTCCTCTCTTTGCCACTTGGGAGGTGGGAGGGCGGACCTCTTCATCGCTGGAGGGGAGGAGCTCCACCTTGGTAGAGGGGTGGAGTTAAAATTTTTTAAGCTTTTTTTTTATTTTTAGCTTTAGTATTTTGAGATTATGATATTTTAAAATTCTAAGAAACTCTAGTTATAATTTTTAAAATTTAATCATTATTTTTAAAGCAAATGTTTTAAATTTTATAATGTTATTTATTATTATATTTTTTTACATGTCCACATAAGAAAAGGTGAAAAAAAAAATTCGAATTAATAACTTCCGTTTCACGAGACGTGGTGTACTCCTGATTGAGATATTCCTTAAAGACATTATGTCATTATTTATTACATATGATAAACAATGAATTAAAAAAATTAAGAAAATTTTAAAATATGAATTTCAACACATAACACGGAGGTGTATGGGGAAAAAAATAAAACGACATATTTTTCTTACACGTGCAATAAGTAAAAAAATATTTTAAATTCTGAATTTTAACATATCAAAATCTGGGGTCATGAGACAGGAACACTGACGTACATGGCATGTCAGTCAAAAAAAAAAAAAAAAAAAAATTTGGCTGACATGCCATGCACGCCAGCATTATTCCAAAATCTGAGTTCAGGAACATGAAGGGAGATGTACATGTGGCGACTCGTCAGCACTATGAGCACTGGACGTGTTCCAACGTGTCGCTTGCGTGCTGCTCCTACTTTCGGACCGATTTGCATGCCTTCCTCTTCTCATAAAAAGTCCCTTCTATCACCTATAATTACAATTGTACTCACCGTCTTCTTAACGCGAACCGACTATTTTAACCTCTGTTACTACAAAGCCATATTTGCAAACAAATATCAGCAAATTTAGATTTTGTTTTTAATACAATCATTTATTTTTAAGTCAACATCTCTATAACAAGAGATTCTTGTTGAACAATATCCAATGATTAACTTAGATGTCTTATCATTATTAAATTCAAATCCTTAGGATCGATGCTTTAGTACATATTGAAATTTAAGTAATTATTGATCTAAATTGGGATTAGGATTCCTACTATTCAAAAAGAAATGGGTAATTACATTTTTTTTTCCTATTAATTATAATGCATTTTTATTTTACCCCATGAACTACCAATTGTGACACCCGACCCCCATGAACGACCATTTTGTGCTCAAAACTCTCTTCCGTCAATCAAATGCGTTAACTCAGACAATCAAAGTGACAATACATTGTAATTCATAGGACAAAGTGACAATTCGTTATAGTTCATGGGGCAAAGTGATAATGAATTATAGTTTATGGGGGCAAAGTGACATGTAGACCGTCTGAGTTAATGCCTTTGACTAACGGAAGTGGCCTTTGACTGACGAAATGAGAGTTTTGAACACAAAATGGTAGTTCATGGGAGTCGAGTGTTACAGTTGGTAATTCATGAGAACAAAGTGCCAAGACGTTGTAATCGATGGGAGAAAAAGGTAATTACCCATAAAAGAAATTGTAAATTTTCAAATTATAGAGTTTATGACCATTTTAGACATCGTAACGCTTGAAAAGTGCTACTTATTTAAAAGGTGACATGTTACACTTGAGATCTGAGTATTTTTTTAGGAAAATGTCTGTGTTCTCCTAGTTCTCCGTGAATATTATTTTCTAAAAATCGAGTGAGAGAAATAAAAGTCACTTTCTTTTTTGTTTTTTTAAAAAATAATATCTACATATGATTGAAAAAACACCCATGAGAGCACCTAACATTTCCCCATATTTTTATCAAGTTCATGCTCTCTATCTTCTAAAAAGTTTTGAGCCAAAAAGTGTGTTTTGATTTTCTGAAGAAGAAACATCTAGGTAAAAGTGAAAAAGTAGATTTTTCAGAAGAAATTTTATTTCTAGCTGCCTTTAGAAAATGTCACATTTTTTTTTTAATAATGTCATTTTCCAAGTGTTTGCTTCTTTTTTTTTTTTTTTTTAAGAAATATGGAACTTCCATTGATGAAATTTCATGAGCATAAGCTCTATACCACAGAGCATACAACTCTTAAAAATCATAGCCAAAAGCTATGAAGGTTGCAAAGTCATAAAAATGACTTCAAGCTTCCACTAACCCATGTACAATTACATTTAAGAAGCAAATATGCTTCGTGCACACTAGATCTAGGACATGGGTAGTCCAAATACAAAACAAAAATAAAAAACAAGTAGAAACTAAAAATCCGGCCGTGAGAGTTAAGCCCTCACATTGATCTACTCCATCCTCAACCCTAAGGCCAAGACAACAAATTCATCCTCAACTCAAAGGGCAGGACAAACAAAATAAAAAACAAAAAACAAAAACAAAAACCCCACAAGCAGCAGCGGAGGAGCACAGCATCGTAGACATCCCTTTGGAAGACACGCCTTAGCCGAAGAAGACGATTAGATCTAAGGTTGAAGAGACTAGATTTAGATCTAGATCTATAAACTAGATCTAAAGCAACCCGCCAGAAACGGCCGGTAGAGCCTACAGAAAAGACATCGAGTACTGCTACCATAAAAGAGGAGAATGGAAGATCCCTCTTGAAGTTTTTCTTTTGTGTTGTCTAAAATTACCTTAATAGTAAGTGTTTGCTTAAGATGTCTTAAATTCTATAATTTGAGAATTTGTAATTTTTTTGAAATTGTCGGAGATCCTAATCCCAAATGTGAGAATTCTATATTGTTTTTTGAAATTATAGGAGATCTAAAATTCTATAATTTGAGAATTTTTAATTTTTTTTTTTTTTAAATCATTTGCAATTTGAGCATGTAATGTGAGATTATTAAAGAATTAATTAAATTATTAAATTTATCATCTTTTATCTACTTCAACTTTTGGGATAAATGCAGATTTCATGACATTCTCCTGCCATTTCTTGTCATTTTTTTTTAAAAAAAAATATATGTTCCGAGATTGAAGAAAAATATTGAATAAAATGAAACCAAACATTTGTCGTTCAAATCGACAGTAACTGGACAAAAAATTACTGTAGATTTTAATAACTCAGGCACTTTTTCTTGACAAGCATGTAAACCAACTATGTATACTATTTCGTAGATTCATTTTGATAAATTCACAATACATTTTCTTTACGTCATCCATTGCGATTAGAAACCCAGTAACCGGTGGCTGATGATCACCTGCACGAGAAAATCAGCAAACTACAAAATTATAAAACTAACTTAGAATGGGTCTATTTTTATTTTCAAACCTAATAATTAATTTTAGGAAAAATTTCATTTAGACCCTCTGAACTTCCACTCGATTTTATAAATTTTTCCTAAATTTTCAAATTTTTTATTTTGGACCCTTAAACTTTCAATTACTCTCAATGTGGACCATTTCGTCAGATTTTAAACGTTACATGACATTTATACCCATGACTTTTGTATAAAATTTAAACCTTCAAAACATTTTTTTATTTCAAAAAAAATGAAAATCAAGGACATTTTGGTCTTTTTCTTTTTTGTATTTTTAACGGTTAAAATTAACGGAAGGGTTCTAATTGAGAGTAATTGAAAGTTCATGAGTTTAAAATGAGAGATTTGAAAGTTCAGAGAGGATTTGTTAAATCGGGTGAAAGTTCAAGGGGTAAAGTGAAGTTTCTCCTTAATTTTATGACTCTTAAGAATTCAACGATGGATTATAAAGTCTATCTAAAGTTCAACAAGTTATATATATATATATATATATATATATATCTGCTATTGTTATGTGGTGTGTATTTTTTTTAAAAAAATTATTCTTATTTTTGAGCCTTAAAAAAATACAGTAACAATCAAGAAATACTACACACGTTCCTATTTTTACATTTTTTTTTTACATATTCGCACAATGGGAGGACAAGGGAGAAAGAGATTTGATCTAATAACATTTATATCATGAGGCATGATCTCCACATTTTTAAGTGTATATTCTTTGATGTGACAATGACAATTACTATTAAATTTTGAATGAATCTTTATTAAATTTTAAATTTAAATTATAATTTTTATTACCGTTTCAAAAAATGTGCACTTAATAATATAAAAAAAAAAAAAAAAAAAAAGTGAAAATGTATAGTATTTCTCTTAACAATATTATATTAATTTTTTTTTTTTTAGGTTAGAAATTTTCTCCAAATTAAGAAATTTTTGTTTTTTATATATATATATATATATTTTATTAACGTGAAACACGTCACTCGAAAAAGCACTCACAATATATTTAATGGCGCAATTTAGCAACATGTGAACGTACACCGACCAAGCAAGGCACGACGGCTACGCATGACTTTTCCCAAAAACCAGACTACCGTTTTCTCGGAAACAACTGCGGCCCCCCATTACAAACCCACGTCCTCTGCTTGCTTACAAAAATGCCTCCACATCACCCGCCATTCTCTCCAAAATCCCACACAATTCCTTCACTTTCCTCCATTTACTCACATTTTCCCACCCGTTTCTCGCTTACCAAACAAGACGCACAATCATGCGGATGAGTTGTAATGGCTGCCGAGTCCTCCGCAAAGGCTGCGGCGACAGCTGCACCATCAGACCCTGCCTTCAGTGGATCAAAACCGCCCAATCCCAATCCAACGCTACCGTATTCCTCGCCAAGTTCTATGGTCGCGCTGGCCTCGTTAACCTCATCAATGCCGGCCCCCAACATCTCCGTCCTGGTAATCCATCTTTCTTCAATTTTCCAATCCAAATTGGTTGCTGAAAATTGAAAACATGCTATTTGTTATTCTTCGGAGTTAATTGTTGCTGTTTTTTTGGGTACAGAAATATTCAAATCCTTGCTATACGAAGCGTGTGGGCGGATAGTGAATCCGATTTACGGGTCAGCCGGGTTGATTTGGTCCGGGAGCTGGCATCTCTGCCAAGCCGCCGTGGAGGCGGTTCTCAGAGGCGCGCCGATCATGCAGATTTCTTCCGAGTCCGCTGTGAGCAGCATGAGCCCACCGCTTAAAGCCTGCGATATACGCCACGTGTCGAAGAGGGAGAAAGCGGCTCCTTCCGATCAGCTTCACAAGGTTAAGAAGTCTCGGAACCGGCTCAAGAGCTCTGCTGCGAAGCAGAAAGTGGAGTATAGTGCTTTGGAGTTTGCGATTGTGACCGGGTCATCAGGAAATGAAGACGAGTTCGGTGGATCGGTGAGTCACGAGTTGTGGGCGAGTCAGAATCCGAGTCGCGGAGGTGATAGCGGAGAGGCTGACTGTGTTTCTGCTGAGACTGTGGAGGCTACGCTGGCGAAGCCGGACGAGCGAGCCGATAGTAGCGACGTGGACTTGGACCTAACTTTGGGCTTCGGCCACTGGGATCGAGTAAAGGATGGGGAACAGCTGGACGGTGTCGATGATGACACGTGTAAGATGGAAGTGGGGATCCGGAGCGGCTCAGCCCATGTGTAAAATGAGTGTGGCCGTGGCAGTGTTTAGATCAGATGGTGATTACAACCAATTTTCCGTTTGTAATACCTGTTTTTTTTTTTTTTTTTTTTTTTTGTTGTTACCGTTGAAATGGTATATTGTATGTAATAGATAATGTGAAGGAAAGATAATGATACAATTTGGTTTCTCTCTGTCTTTGTATTCTCACATGTAAACTTTTGACGAGGTCCGTATGATTACATAATTTACACACATGGGTATATGGCTTCATTGCCAATTTGAAAAGCTAGCTACTCATAAAAGTTATTCGTAATCTCTATTTGTTTCGGATACACATTTGCTACGACTTACGAACTTAAATATTAAGTCTATAATGAAATAAATTAGGGTTTTACGGGAAATTTGGACATCTTGACGAACACGTAGTTTGTTAACAAACTTTCATGGATTTAATTGTCATACCGGCATCTGCGTTATTTTATGAAGAGCATTGCATCTTGTTCTACGAAAATAATTATTATAAAATAATGTCTAGAATAAGGAGATTGCAATCATATTCAATCATTATGACTATGAAAAATATTAGGAGACCATTAAATAAAAGATTATGGGGGATATCCTATCAATTAGGTAGATAATAGTAATTAGACTTTGAGTCCTAACTCCTAAGTAGTAGAAGATTATAACAACCTTTGTGTTTCTAATTCGAGTAATGCTACCGAACGTGCGTTTTACAAACTCTTTACGAGTTGATGTGGCAGTGCTACGTCATGTGGTTAACTTAGATAAAAAAAAAAAAAACAGTTGCATTGCATTACATCAAAGAGATATGGTAATCAACCACTAGATTTAGCTCAAGAGTGGTTGTGTGTCCTTCAAATTTCACTTAGTAGAGATGACCGACCACCCATTTACTCCTATAGGATTATCGGCCACCTATCACCCTCAGTAGCGTCAAAGAAACTTTTCCTCTGGGCAATTCTTTTTTCAAAATGACATGACATTGCACCTAAACTAAAATACATAAATTAAATGTCACTTATCCAAAATACGTAAATTAATTGTCTTCCAATTTTCCTTTTAGTCAATTGTCACTTATCCAAAACAAAGAAAAAAAAAAAACCCACTTGTACTAACCCGGAATGATTTACAGATGGGCCGGTTTAGGCCTGTTAAAATGTGAGCAGGCCCTGAACTCCGAACAGAAGCCCACACAGCTGAGATTGGTCACATTTACAGCAGGTGGTGGGACGGTAAGTAGAAGTAAAAGAAAGCAGAGGGGAGAGAGCTAGAGCGTAGAAAATGGGGAGAAAGAAGGGAGTGGAATTCGATGAGGCGGCACCGGATGACTTCGATCCGTCGAATCCGTACAAGGATCCGGTGGCGATGCTGGAGATGAGGGAGCACATTGTAAGGGAGAAGTGGATCGACATCGAGAAGGCGAAGATCCTGAGGGAGAAGCTCCGGTGGTGCTACCGCATCGAAGGCGTTAACCACCTCCAGAAATGCCGCCACCTCGTCCAACAGTACCTCGACGCCACCCGCGGCATCGGCTGGGGCAAGGACCATCGCCCCCTCTCCCTCCACGGTACCCACTCTCTCTCTCTCTCTTGCTCTCTCTTTTGCTCCTCAGGTTGCTGAGTTTTGTTTCTTTTGATTTTCTGAATCAGGTCCGAAGGTCGAGGCGGTTGAGTCTGAATGATCGGCAGCTTTAATTTTAAAGGTATTCTTACAGTTTGCTTTTTTCTGAACTTTACAATCTATGCTCTATAACAATAGTAGATTTTGTTAATCTTTCCTTTTCACTGCCGTTGTTGTTAATGGAACTATGGAGTTTTTCTTTTTCCTCCTGTGATTGCTGAGAATACGGAGGGGAGAAAGAAATCGATGAAAAATTCAAATCATCTACGCCAAAATCTTTACATTTTGTCTACAGTTTTGTAGCAATCTATGGTCGCATTGTAGAACAAAAGAAACTACCCTTTTGGCTTTCCTGATGAGGGAGAAGAGAATAGAGGATTTACAATGTGTGATGGATGGATTTACGAGTTGTTTTTGGTGGCTCGATATATAAACTTAACATGACATTATCTTCACATCCTGGAAGATAAAGTAGGATAAGGATACTGTAGGTTGTATATAGATGCAATACTTGTAATTATCCATCTAAAATATATTGTTTGTAACTTTTGATTATGATCTTTGTCTCTCTTTTTTTGCTTCTTTATTCTAGTAAGAACTCTAGAGCTTTGACTAGTTAGAACCCTTAGTTTAGAATTTTTCCCCCTCCGTCTCTCTCCGCTTTTGAGCATGATACAACTTTTTCCAAGCTTTTAGCTTTTATAATAACATTTTGAATTTCATGTGTGTATGATGTAAGTCCAACAGGAATCTTATTTTACAAATGAGCTCTCTCCAACCGGACCTTTGCTGGTTCTGATGAGCTTAGGGTTTCTTAGATATCTTTTAGATAATTATTTCTTCTTTGGCTGATAACAGTGGAGGAACTTACAATAATACCAGTGGAAACTAGACTGGTAAACTTTTAATGGAAAGAGAATGCTACAGTGCAAATGAGAAGACTCTTGTGTATATGTTTAATAAAATCAAAGATGATTAATGTTAAGCTGTTATGAGTTTCCTTAATGTGTGAGACTTTTTAATAGAAAGGGTGGATTTAGTCACTGTGCAGAGTTAATTTTTCCCCCTCCGTCTCTCTTCGCTTTTGAGCATGATACAACTTTTTCCAAGCTTTTAGCTTTTATAATAACATTTTGAATTTCATGTGTGTATGATGTAAGTCCAACAGGAATCTTATTTTACAAATGAGCTCTCTCCAACCGGACCTTTGCTGGTTCTGATGAGCTTAGGGTTTCTTAGATATCTTTTAGATAATTATTTCTTCTTTGGCTGATAACAGTGGAGGAACTTACAATAATACCAGTGGAAACTAGACTGGTAAACTTTTAATGGAAAGAGAATGCTACAGTGCAAATGAGAAGACTCTTGTGTATATGTTTAATAAAATCAAAGATGATTAATGTTAAGCTGTTATGAGTTTCCTTAATGTGTGAGACTTTTTAATAGAAAGGGTGGATTTAGTCACTGTGCAGAGTTAATGGCACAGGTACATTCCTCACCTTATCCTCATCAAGGAGAATTGAAACTCAGTTGTCTAATCTGGGTCATACAGGAAGGAGGATTTTTTAAAACTTTTGACTTTGTCATATTTTGTACGTCAAAGTAAGGAGATCTGGGTCTGTCTTTGTGGCTCCTACTTCATTTCCTTTTTGTTTGTATGTGGTTCTGCTATGAAAATTGATTACTTGTATGATCCTTTCTGTTTCAGTTCTTGTCTTTTGGTATTGGATGAACGTAATGTATTTTTTCTTTTCTAGGTGTCATCTATCATGTAATTTGGAGTTCTGTTTGAACCATGAGGGTAACGATCTTATAGTTAGCTCTGTGGTGTGTAGTGTTAGGCCTTGGTACTGAAGACCAGGCAGCTTGAAATATGAGGTCATTCATAGTCCAGTGCTAACCCTTTAGCAAGTGATTTTGAAGTCTGGTAAGGTTTCATGGGCTCTTGATATTACTCTTGAGTTTGCGAGATAATTACAGCATTGTGAAATAGGCCATTTACTTGGAAGAGACTTATGAGGTGGTGAGTGGATAAGGAGTGGCTTTCTAGTGAAGTGGAATATTGTTCTTTCCCCGTTTCCTTCTTCTGGGTGGTGGTGGTTTTTCCTTTGGGGGAAGAGTTTAACCTTGAAATTGAAAACCTGGTTTGAATGATCATAGAAATTTGTGTTTTAACAGTTCAACAGTTCTTTGATTTATCTTAGGAGTAAAATGAAGGAAATGCCATATGTAATGGGTTAGGAAGTAGCTAGTATATGATTGTTGATCCAGGCTTGCATCCCCAAAAGCCTTTGGCTGAGCAGGAGATGTTTCTCATAAAATCTAATTACTTTTCAAATTTCTGGGAAACATCAATAGTGTAACTTTTGTGTCATTAGTGAAGAGATATGGATTATGTTTTCTATTAAGCAGGGTGATGCATTGTGTAGAAACAAAAGGCGGGGTAATGCTCAGCTCAAGAAAGAAAATTATGAATTTATAATATAATTGCATTTAAAATGTCTTTTGGCTTAGTTTGTTAGATCTTTGATGGAACAGAATGTACCCATTATGAAATTCACTTAAAAACACAAACATGGTACACATAAAACACAACACCACCCATGAAACAGGAGAGCACAACCAGCCTCACACCCTCAGCAGCACAGGCTCACGTTCATCCCCTGTTTTTGACCTTTCAAAACGGAGTGCAACTAAGCCCTACATTTCAGCCAACCCACATTCATGCTGCCAGCACATGCAGCATGTCCCACTTCCCTTATCCTCAAGGTTCAGATTTGGAAAATGGTTGGAGAACCGATCTACCTCTTTCCCAGTTGCTTCTTTCAATGGCAAGGACTTCCACTGTACTAAGATCTTCAGAGGCTGTCTTGCTTTTCACATAATGGACATTCTTAATAAGGAGTAGCTATGGAGTCTGACACTTATGGGCAAGAGTAAATTGTTAGTTGCGAGAGTCTTTTTTCTTCCCTATGTTTGCATCTCTTCCCATCAATTTTTCTTTATTGAGAAAGCAGTTGCTTGGCAATTGATGGAATGTACGGCGGTTGGTATCATACTTGGGATGAAATGCCATGCCAATGGGATCTGTTTGAGAAGTCTAATGCAGTTGTAAAATATAGTAAGTAGTTTCTTCATAATCATAGGTAAGGCAAAGTTTCACTCAATGTTTTAGTCTTAAACATACGAACATTAGTCCTCAAGTCCTCCTAGAAAGGTATAAATTAGCGCCTTCTGAGTTCGACAAGCCACATGGCTGGCTAACTGTTTGAAGAAACATTGATCTCTCAGAGTCATCATCTGCTTAATCTCGGATGACACCTCATCAAAGTTTTCTTGCTTAGTTGGCTCAAAAATTTGTTACGAGATGACGAACCCTTCTTCCTTCCAAGTGAAAGGAGGCC
Source organism: Corylus avellana (assembly GCF_965113065.1). Classification (NCBI taxonomy): domain Eukaryota; kingdom Viridiplantae; phylum Streptophyta; class Magnoliopsida; order Fagales; family Betulaceae; genus Corylus; species Corylus avellana. The sequence goes on from NC_142496.1 coordinate 9,343,234, forward strand.
AAGGTAATTCAAGAACTAGTGAGTTGCATCATCATCCTCCATATTAGGGTGCAAATAAGACCTCACATTCTCCTGCTTGTCAACGACTGATCAGTTTGATTGTGGGAATCCAAAATCAATCCCAACAATTCCTTCATGGTCTCATCTACCCTCTACGACCTTCAGTAATAGTTTGGGTTTCTGCGCTTGATGCCACTTAATATCAGCAAATTGCTTCATGCACATTGTGCACCTCATCTTCCAGCTTCTTGATCCTTTTCTTATTCATTGTCATTAGGTCTGATACTAATTGATTGGACCCGAATGGAATAATTTTTTTTTTTTTAATAAGTAATAACCCGAATGGAACAATTGATCACTAAACAAGTTCCAATTAGGGTTGGAACAAACCATATGCAAAAAAAAAACAAACCATATGCAATGCTTATTTCCTTTCAGTTCTTGTATTGTTTTATTTGGATCCATCAATCTGATGTGTGTTTATTGGTTTTATTTTATCTTTTATTTCATCATGGTGATACAACCAATGTTACCTGAATAAGGATTCTTGTAATACACGAAATAGGAACCAGTACACAGTGTGCTAGTTATTTGTGTGCTGGATTATCAGTTATTGTGGCATCTTTTTCTGCTTCACATTGTATTTCTATCCCTTAAGGTATTGGCTCAGTTTTTGATCCAGGCAACGAGAAGTCAAATTTATTTAATTTTAAGAATTAGAGGATATGTCAATGATTTTATAATTTTGTGCAGGAGTTGTACTTTTGATCCATTAGGTCTTATTTTGGGTTTACTATGTTATTAAGTTTTATTATAAACCCCAAGGGGGTGGCCTAAGTGGTGAAGGCCTTGGTCTTGGAGGTTTGCTCCCTTGAAGGTCCAAGGTTCAACACCTTTTGGGTGCAAACAATCCCTTGGGGCCACACCCCCTGTGAAAAGCCAACGATTTATCCAGTTCCGTGTAGGGAAACTTCCGAGAGTGCGGTACACGGGACTGAGGTTTACTTTGTAGGGGTGGGTCTGAAGGGCCTCGCCTTGTAAAGGTTTTATTATAGGTTTTATTAGTTATTTGGTTTGGACTTTAGTAGTTAAAGCCCAAGAATTCTTAGTCCATTAGGGTTAGCATTAGATGCCTATAAATATGGATGTTAGGGTTTTTCTATGATGGATGAATAAGAAGTCAGCTATGAAATTTCCAGTATTGGTTACTCTTGAGAATTGTGCGATGCAACCCTTTGTCCGAGGTGTGATGTTAAGAAAATCCTAATTGTGATGCCTAGAAAAATTAGGGATGATGGGTAGGTTTATCTCTCTTTTCTCCTTTCTAGTTTGTTTCCATTTTTCTAGCAATTTTATTTTCAAATTCCAACCAATATTAATCTGATTTTTCATAGATTATTTTCTTAGATCCAATTGTAAAACAACCCCAAATCATACATCCATCCATCCATCAAATGGCTCTCAAAGAACCCATAAGAGGTCCAAATACTATTATCGGGTTACTGTTCACAGCCTAGGAACAGCCACGTAAACCTAAGTTTTCCTCTTTATTTCATCTCCAAATCCTACCCTTTTGTCATACCATTAAAAACCCAAATATTTTACAGCCTTTCCCCACCAAAACCTTAGTCATAGCTCATCCTAAAATCTAAAACAAGTTCCTGTCCAGAAACTCCTACATCTGTTTTGACATCACAGCTTTTGTTCTGCATCAATTTGCATTTCATTTCCTTGTGCAAAAGGATATGAGTTAAGAAATAAACAGAAATGCCTCAATAACTTTAGTTAAAAGTTAGCCTTCATAGACTTGACGATTATTCTAGTTTGTTTATCTATATTGAACAATGTTCTTATTATTATTTTTTTATCCTTTTTTTCTCTGTGGGGGCCTTCATGGACAGGATAAAAGGAATTCACTTGTGCTTTCCTTATTGCAGGGAACTCAATTTGGTTGGTCCGTAGGTGAATGCTCAAAGAGGACGGACGTGGGGGACTGCCTATATTTGGCAGTTTGGTTGTATTGTGGTTCTTTTGTTTTATTTGGACTTGTAGTCATCCACAAAACATTTTCTTTCGTTATGTGCAGAAGCCAAATGTTATTGCTTCGGCTTTCATCTTAGATTTAATTGCTTGATAGCATCCAAACATGGCAGTGATCTGGACCAGGCCGTGTATGAAAGTACCATCAGATTCAATAAAATTTCCAGTCACTCCTTGGTTGTGCTGTATACCTTTTTCAATATGGCTTGGAGGAGGGTTATAAGACTGCAATGTTCTGTATCTTTTATACGTGTATTTGAGAAAATATAATGTGCTATTAGCTACTTGTATAATATGGATTTTGTTTATAATATATAGATGGAACAAAGTTTTCTTCAAATTGGGTTGAAGATAATTCACTCAATTTAGCATATTAAACCTTAAGGCGCGAGAGAATAGATGTTAATCAATAAAATTAATAGCATGCGAGAATTGTGTGCTTTAAAGATATATTTGTCAGTTTAATAGATTGAGTGAGTTTGGAAAAAAAAAACTTTGCTCATACAGAAAATTAACTTAATTTTCTAATTTTTGCAGTACGAACTTTTTTTTTTTTTGTGTGCAATAAAAGAGAAATAGTTACATGCAATCAAACATCATAAAGGGGTGAGTACTTTAACGATAAAGGCAATATTAAGATAGAAACAAATATAAACAGTAGGCAATGAATCCATTGATAATCCTAGAGGAACCATAAATGATCCGGGCTTCTCCAAGAGCCACATAAGCCGATAATAGATGGCAAGGGGCATGGTGAGGAGTTCCATGAGATAATGGCAATAACCACCATGAAGTAGTTGTTGAAAGGAAGATATTACCGATGACCGAGGAGACACTGTCGAAGATTGATGAGCAAAAGCAAAAGCCTCCCAAGGTAGATCAACCACGTCAGAATAGGTGTATAAACCCAAAAAAAATAAAAATAAAAAAATAAAAAACAACAAAAGAGCTGTGCTACAGCTGTATTTTACTTAAATGGATGAGAAACATAAGTTGTATTGTACATCTCGATTAAAAAGTGCACTTCACATCATTTTGTATTAGAATCTAGTAGCATGGTAAAAACATCTTGTGGAATCTTAAGCCATGCTTCAAATTTTTCAAAATAATAAATTTCATCTATATTGACGTACACGTCATTTAAGAATCAATTTTTAAAGAAAAAAAAAAAAAAAAAAATTGGCAAATGTAGCACTTCTCCTGCATGTGGTTGTTGTGGATCACAATACTGTCCCCCCTTCCATACCAAAAAGAAGAAAGGGAGAAAACTCAAACGGGAAAAAAGAAAGAGAAATGAAAACAAAGAAGATAACTTAATACAATATCTCACACTTTGCGATTTCTTTTCGCCTTAGAAGGGAGCTCCAAATCTTGAGATTCTTTCGTCTGTGGCGACTTTGCAGCAACTGTGCTTTATATTTTACCCTGTTCAAAAGGCAAACAAAACCTAATGTAAGTTACTTCAAGTATATATATGATGAGAGCAGCCACAATAATAAAACCATACAAAATCTTAACACGATCTTATTCCAGCCCTTCCATTGCTATTTAACCTACTAGAACACTAGTCAACCAGGAAAAATAATTGGCATATTTAGTCCCCCAGGGTCAACTCGAATAATCAACTCGATTGGTTTGGTATTCTTGCGGACGAGATCGTGTGTCCAGAGTTTACCCGACAAGAATAGATCACAAAGTGGCCTTGCCTTATGGGATTTCAAAAACCAAAAAAGAAAAGAAAAGAGGAGCTCCCTTCAGTCCAATGGGTGGGCTAAGCAAGCGGAAGGAGTTGCTCCCACACCATGCAGCTGGCCAAACTCAACGTTAAAAATCCTCTGATACGATGAAAAAACATTAAGGGTAGCCGAATGCATGAGATGGCAGCTCTAGCCATTCCTCAGCCCTCTGTATTGGACTGAAAGAAGCTCCTTCCTTAGCCTTTCCCCTCTTCCTCTCCTTTTCTCTCCTTGCTTCCTTATATATACAACTTTTCACTCCCACAAAAGATTATTATTTTTGTTTTTTATTTTTTATTTTTTATTTTTTCATAGATGCCAGCCATGCACACGTCAAGTAACTAGCCTTGGAAAAGATTGTGATTTTATTTGGGATCTTGTGAATTCTGTAGTGTATGTTTTCTCAAATGGGGTTCTCGTGAAGGGATCTTTTAACCTCAGTAGTCATGGAGTTATTATCAGGATATTGTGGTTGCCTTGTGTGCAATCCCAACGTGCCACATACGAAGATGGGACAAACCAGATCCCATCATACTCATTGGAGGTTATATGGCTTTGTATTTGTCTTATCCTCCTTCCAAATGTCAGGAAGATATAGATACATAATATGGTTTTGATATAAATGTTGAGACATATCATAACACAACCTTAAATTTATATAATCAAACACTATATAGGACACAACATGGCTTTACTTAACTACTCTATCTAGGAAACATGGATAAAAAGTCATAGGAATTTACCAATCCATTAAGTGTTTAAATTCATCTCAATAAGCTATCTTTAATTGTTATACATTTAATCTCACTTATTGGAGAGATAATTACTCGATCAGAAGGTGTCTAAATGAGGTTTTGATTAGGGCTATTAATTTTTGATACGACCGACGAACTCAACACGAAATTAAAAGCTTAGGGCTGAGGAGTTTGACTTATTTAATTAATGGATCGGGTTAAAATTGACCTATATAATCTTATATTCATGTTTTGGCATGACCTAAACTTGAAATGCGACATAATGACAAACAATTTTTAACATAACTTGCGAACTTGACACGAATCAAATACAAAATTAAAGGATTATGATTGAGTGGTTTGACTCATTTAATTAAATAAGTTGGGTTAAGATTGACCTATATAATCTTATATTCATGATTCGACATGACTTAAACTCGAAACACGACATAATGACAAACAATTTTTGACGTAACTCACAAATCCAATATAAAATTAAAGGGTTCGAGATGTAGGGTTTGACCCGTTTAATTAAATAAACCGGGTTAGAGTTGACTTATATCATCTTATACACATACATGCGTCAACATGAACCAAACACAGCAACCCTAACACTAATTGCCACCTTTAATTTTGATATCATATGTATGGATACCACCTTACTTTTACTTAGTACTTAAATCCATAGCTTTCATCCTAGTTAATTAGGCATTTATGAATGGTTAATCAAACTTCAATTGCTTTCTTGCATGATGAAGTTATCTTGTTGGGCTTCCTACTCACCCCCTTAGAAGGAGATCCCTCAACTTATGTAAATATACCTTAGTCTCTCAAATTTTCTCAAAAACTAGTCAAAAGCTAAGTTTTACATGGTTTTCTTGTTAGCACTCCCAATTTTCATCTACAACCTGCAGTTTCATTGACAGCATTTCCGTTCGCCTTCTACAATCGAGGTCTCCCTACGAAATACCGGGGAGCTAGCCGTCTATCTAAATTGGGTCTTTTCATTAGTTTGCTTGTATTTGGATCTTATTTATTATTATTTTATAGTTTTTGTTGCTGTAATGTTTGTTGTTTTTGGTTCGGTTTCTTCGATCTGTTGTATTTATATTAAAAAAAAAGGTACCTTTCAAGTAATAATGTTTTAAACTACATTATTTACATAACCCTCCATTATTAATCTTCATAATTCAAGGGTCTTGTTCATCAACCTTGGCTTATAGATCAGTTTTCACTTTCATGGGGTAGTAACCCACTAATTTGACCAATAAATTTGAATTACTTCATCACATAATTACAAAATAGAAAAGTAAAAACAACATAAAAACTACGTTTAATCGTGTTTGTTTGTTTTTAGCTCACAAAATCTTCAAAAAAGATTTCAGTACTTCAATATTCCCATGAGATCAACACAGTTCGTCATTGTTCAGGGCTTTCCTTTGCCCAGATTCAATTCACGTAGTTAAAAAAGTTATAAAAAGGTGTAATTATGTACTCCCTCTACCCACCCTACTCAACTGCACCTACATCCCTAGCCTTCCATTGCTCAGATCTAACCTGACGTCATTGACATTTATGGTCTCATTGGGCTCTGAATCCTCTTGTCTTGTTTGAATCTTTTTTGTGGCAAAACTTTGTTGAGTTACGAGGAGACTTGTCCTGCTCCCCCATGCTTGGATTCTGATTCTCCAGCAACCAGCTGCTTTAGTCTCTCACTTTTACGTAAGAAATATATGGAAGACAGAGAAACAAAGGGCTTCAAAATATCATTTACTACACGTATTAATAAGATTTCTGGCATATTTATAAAGACTGGAAAACACTATTTTTTATTAAATAAGTTTTATGAAATAAATTAGGTTCACAAATTTTTTTATTGTATCAAAGCCTACCATAATATGAATAGGGTCTACACTATTTACCCTGTGACAAGGACCAGAAAAAATACTGGCCTGCACGTGACGGAGGGTGTTGAGGAATAATCTTTCATTACTTGTGGACAAGATCTTGAACATGTTTATAAGGAGTAGGCAACCCTCTTTTATTGAACCGATTTTATGAGATGAGTTAAGACTAATATGTGTTGGTTTCTCTCTCTTTTTCTATTTTTGATACATACTTAAAGAATGTATTTACTGCTTTAGTCACCTTTCGGTGGCCGTTGTTGTTTTTATGTGAGGGTTAAGATAAGTTCATCTTAATCTTTGTTTATTTTCTTCTGTAACTGCTTTGAGCGACCCTTTGAGAAGACCGAGTTACTTGTTTAACCCTTTATTTATTTATTTTATTTTTTATTTTTATCATTTGTATGTATTTCTGCACTGTTTTAATTCTTTTTGGTCTATTATTGGGGAGCACACCCTTTTTTCAATTTTAAGATTGTTAACTTTCTTTTCCTTTCGGATAAGGAGTGAATGATCCTCTCTTGAAACCATTTTCCTTATTCAATTAGAAAAAAAATAAACCTGACTAATATGAGCTGGACAAAGTTTTCTTTAGTCTCCGTTTGTTTTCGTGTAAAATTTTCAAACCAGTCTATTAAGTTGACATTTACATGTGATTATCATATTTATTTTTAATATAAATTAAGTATGTGATTCTTGCATACATTTTAAAAATGCATATAAGAGTTACATATTCTAAGACATATCAATTTAAGAGCCTGAAGTAAAGATATTTTTTTCAACCCAATTTAAACAAGCTTTGTCCATATCGGTTAAACTCATTCTTTGTAAGACATGGCGACCTATATCAGGGGCTAGGACGTAATTAGTCAGAACTTCTTTGAGTGGCCGGTAATCTAATTAAGAGTGCGTTTGAAATTGTGATTTCGTAACAATAATCTGCGTTTTTAAAAGATATCACAAAATATAAGGCGTTAGGCATTGCGATTTAAAAAGCACTTATCTAAAATAGAAAAAAAAAAAAAAAATCTGCAATTTCTATAAACAGGCTATGGGTACTTATTTGAAAAAGCACAAATTTAAACCAAAATTATGATTCTGCATAACAAATATTTGATAAAAAAAAGTTTTTTTTTAACATATTTAATTTACCAAATGCCTTTGCAATTTTAGAAACGTAATTTTTAAAATCGCATTTATTGAAACCGTAATCCCAAATGGACCCTAATATTAATTTGTGCATGTGTTCATGTATGTTGTGTTTCTAAGATGAGATTAGGTTAAATTGTTAAGCAAATGGATTAGCATAATGAAATTCAATCAAATGAGCACATCAGAATTCCATCCTGTTTAATTGACCGATTTTTATTATTTGATAAAGAAGAAGAATAATAAAAAAAATATTACTAAAATTGATAGGAAAATATTGTGCGAAAGCAAAAGAATAAGAAACAAAAGTTGGCTTTGAGGCGAATATATAACAATTATCTTCAAGATGATATTTGCCCCCACTCGAAAAGAATTTGTTATCAAATTACTGGCAAATCATCTTCAAGATACCACAAAGCTTACAAATTTTACATATAGCAATTCTAGAAAAATTTCATAATTTCAATTGTAAACTTCGAAACATGAGAATAAGAAAATAAGTACATAAATCCGTTGGAGGAATTTTTTATTCACAGATGTTGAAAACTTGAAAGGACACGTGAAAAGTCATCTAAGGCATATTTAAGGAATATTCATACAATATTAACATAAATTATAGATTACGACAAGATGCATTAATCTATTGTAGGGTAAGGATTTGAACCAATCCAATGCCATAGTTTTTTTCTCCAATCAAAGTATAAGAAGTCACTAGATGTGAAAGGTTAATAGTACATATACTAGCTAGCACCAATAATTATAAAGAATATTATTTCTTTATCTCATGGTAATTTTTAATATCATGTCAGTGAGTGTGCATTTGAAAGTGTAAGAATGACATTGTGTGTAGCATTTCTCCTCATCTTTGTCAGAAGAAGATATATAGGAATTAATCTAATCCTCTCATTGACATTGACAAAATCTTAATTGTATCGGGGTACACTCGTTATTAAAAGATAAATCTGCTATCAAGCATTACATCAGCCTAAGCCAATTTAATCAATAATAATTAGTTTTGTAATTTTTTTGAAACTATTCCTTTCATGACTTCATCATTTGGTTTGTTATGAGTGCACTTGCGAGTGTTGAGTCCCGCATTAAGAAAATATAAAAGAAAAGAGTACTTAATCTACCTAAGTGGAACTTAGCCTATTAACTTAGGCTTTTGGGCTAGAGTGGAGTTCAATTATGTATATTAATGTACTTTTGGTAAAAACTTCTTAACCACTTTATCTCCTAACAAGTGCTATCAGAGCTTAGGTTCGAGAATCAAATTGATAGCAAATATAGTGAGTACCAAGTTTGAAGTGGAGAAGTTTAATGGAAGAACAATTTCTCTCTTTGGCAGAGAATGATGAAAGATTTGCTGATTCAGCAAGGAGTTCACAAGGTGTTATTGGGCAAGGCGAAGAAACTCGAGAAGATGGACAATGATGTATGGGAAGAGATGGATGCGAAGGCTTCTAGTGCGATCCGTCTTAATTTGTCAAATGAAGTCATTCACAATGTGATTGATGAAGAAAATGCAGAGTCAATTTGGCAAAAATTGGAGAGTCTGTATGTGGCGAAGAATTTGACAAATAAGTTGTACGTGAAGAAGTAGCTATATGGTTTACAGATGGAGGAAAATACAGATCTGCTGGAGCACCTCAACAAGTTCAACATGTTGAATACACAGTTGTTGAATTTTGTAGTGAAGATTGAAGAAGAAGATAAAGTGATACTTCTCTTGGCATCGCTTCCCCCTTCTTATGATCACCTAGTTACAAAATTGTTGTATGGAAAAGACTCTGGCATTTGAAGAGGTGACGGGATCTTTCTTGTCACATGAGATGCGGATAAAACCTGTCAATGATCAGGCTAATAGGCTTGTGGCACGGTTTGAGCCAAAGCGCGGAAGAGATGAGTTTATGGGGAAGAATGGCAGAGGTAAGCAGTCTTGGTCTATATCACGATTGGCACAAGGTGGAGAATCTTGGTCAGATGCAAAAGATGTGCTATTATTATCATAAGAAAGGGCACTACAGAAAGTTTTGTAGGCTGATGAAGCAAGACCTTGAAAACAAGGTTCCACATATTTAGTTAGTGTGGCTGATGGAGAGTTCGATGATAGTGAGGTCAAGGCAGATGTTCTTTTAGTTTCCTTAAGTACAAATTTTGTCATAGACTCTTGGATTTTGGATTATGCTTGTTCAAATCATATGTGTCCGAATAGGCAATGGTTCGGCACATTTAAATCCTGTAATGCGGGTACAATGCTAATGGACAATGATGCTAGCTTTAAGGCAATTGGTCTAGGTACCATAAAAGTCAGGATGTTGGATGAGATTGTCAGGATACTCACTATGTCAGATATGTTCTTGACCTTAAGAAAAATTTGATCTCATTAGGCACATTGGATTCTTTGGGCTATGGTTATTCAGCCAAACATGGAGTTATAAAAATAACTAAAGGTGCTATGTTGATAATGATGTAATACCCTGACTTTTTAAATTGTTTTAAAAAAGAGTTTTAAACCCTTACTCAACAAATAGCCTTCTAAATCAGTCCTAAGCAGAAAACCCTAAACCATCTTAGCATAACCCAAACGCCCTCACACTTAACCATAAAGCCTTGAAGTAAAACCCAAACCTACCATTTCTGACCGTACGTGCACCCAGGAAACCGGACGTACGCTCGTCTTTAGTAGATGACGTACGTGTGGGGTTGTCTCTAGCACCAGACGTACACTAGGGGACCACAGCGGACGTATGCTACTTTTTGGAAAACCCTTGGATAATACCCAGAACGTACACTGAACCCTTTTACCCAATGTGTAATAGTACCAGACGTACGCCTCTATAGTACCGAACGTCTGCTACTTTTCAAAATAGTTGGTGAGCGCCTCCAACTTTTCTCCTCTATAAATACCCAACCCCCCCATCGCCCTTCAAACATATTTCTCGTCTCCAGGCCCTTTGAAACCCCTTGAGTGAATATCTTTGTGAGATTTGTGATTTGAGAAGGAAGGAAGCATTTTTGTGCATTCTTGCCGATTTCCAAGTTAACCCCGTGCCCGTTTTATGCTTTCATTACTGTTTTTATTGCTTTCTTAAATGTTATGAGTTCTCAAAAGATGTTGTGTTAAGCTCTTTACTCTTTTCCTTACAAAACAAGAAATTCTTTCAAAATAGTTTCAAAAGCTTCTTTGATTCCTTGTATTGTATGATGTTGAGTTTTCTTATGTTGCATGTATTTATTCCTTAGCCTAGAAGGGGATATAGTAGCATGCATATTTTATAGAAGCCTTAAAACACAGTTTGAAGCTTAGATAGATGGCTTAATTCATTGATCGGATGTACGCCCTCGAGCCCAGACGTATGGTCAGAAAACTAGGCACCGGCCTTTAAGCCCCACTCGTGTGTATTTTAGAGCCTAATAGTCATTTTGTTAGAAAAGGCCTAGTATCTTAGTCGTAAGGGTCCTCTAGTACTACGTATAACAGTGTGTTATATTCTGTTATAGCAGGATTTAGTAATGTCGGAGGATTCAAGCGAACGTACGAGGTAAGTAAACACTTACGAACTCTTTCCTTAAAAACGTGAGATATGTCAGTTGACTGACCACGAGTATGATATGAACATGTCTACTTTTCATAATAACTTGGTAACTGTTTTATCAACTGATTAATAAGATGCACCGTATGACATGGTACATCGGTACGTGCGGTAAAATGGCCATGGACTTAATGCTATGGTCAAATGTGTGTGTGTTATGTGAGCTTTGGATCCAATGGTTTCGTGACCAGGCGCAGTCATTCCCTAATGACTCGGTCACTACAGGACGGACATCATTAGTGGTGTGGGCCACCCGAGATCGGACTTGGTTGTGCTGCTAATGTTATGTACGGTAGCGTACAATGGCTAGGGCACTAGCATTGTATTATTGGTCCATCGGGATAGTGCCAACCTTGCTGAGAAAATGTAATATCTCAAGTAGACCATACATGAGAGTTATGACCTATAAAAGCATTATTCTTCCTGCATTAAAATACTTAGGCGATTGCCGCCGGTAGTACACCACACTTTTGAAAACCAAAATGCTATTTTATGGTGTATTAACAGAGACAACACCTTTTTAAATGTTTACTAAAACTGCCCGTTTATTTCTGTTTAAATGGGCTCAATCATACCTAATTGTGAGGTTTACTTACTAAGTCGTTAGACTTACGCTGTTATTACCGTTTTAGGAAATCTGTTTCTAGAACCCGAGAGTGGTGTGGCAGCCACTACAGACTTAGGATTCTCTATACTGTTATCAGGTTTGTCTTTTATTATTAATTAGTTGCTTGATATCTTTATTTTGAGGATTTTACTTGTGCCATAATGATTTATAGTTTTTCTCAGATTAATTTCACCTTCCTATGCATTAACTCTAATAATGCTTAGAGGAGTTATTCCCCATTTGTCTACAAATTGGTTTAAGTGGGGTAATTGCCAATAAACCTGCCAGGTTAGCCAAGGCTAATTTTGGAGGCGATACAAATAAAGGGTAAGAAAATTGTCAATTTGTATAAGTTACTCAGGGACACAGTTACAAGTGGAGCTGTAGTGTCCACCTTGACAAAACCAAATAATGATAACACAGTTTTGTGGCATATGTAGCTTGGTCATTTAGGTGAGCGTAGTATGTTTGAGTTTCACAAGAAGAATTTGTTGAAAGGTGTGAAGTCATGTAAATTTGGTTTCTACAAGTACTATGTGTATGGGAAGCAACGAAGAGTAAGCTTTAAGGTGGCGTCTCATACAAGTAAAGGTGTTCTCGACTATGTTCACTTAGATGTTTGGAGACCAGTGGCGGTACCGTCAAACGGAGGTGTGCTTTATTTTATCAGTTTTATTGATAATTTTTCAAGAAAGATTTGGGTGTATTTTATAAAGCACAAGTCAGAGGTTTTCACCATCTTCAAGCAGTGGAAGGCACAAGTGAAAAATCATACTAAAAGAAAAGTGAAGTATTTGAGATCTAACAATGGGTTAGAATACAAAGGCACTGCATTCTTGGAATTCCGCAAAACAAAAGACATTACTCGTCACTTCACAGTGAGAGGGACTCCACAGCATAATGGAGTTGCTGAAAGGATGAACAGAATACTGTTGGAAAGGCGAGATGTATGAGGTTAAGTACAGGATTGCCAAAGAGTTTATGGGTTGAGTCAGTTAATTATACATGGTTCGTCACCAACCGATCTCCAGCTGCTGGGATTGACTTCAAGGTTCTAGAGGAAGTATGGTCAGGTAAACCAATTGATTATTCTATGTTGATAGTATTTGGTTGTCCGACATATGTATATGTGCAAAGTGGAGAGCGGTCGAAATTAGATTCAAATTCAAGAAAATGTATTTGTCTTGGTTTGGAGTCTGGTGTTAAAGGATATAAGCTTTGAGATTCAGTCTCAAAGAAGAAGGTTGTTAGCAAAGATGTGGTGTTTCATGAGGCCTATATGTTAAAAAAGGGTGAAGATGAAGCATCGACTGATAGCTAGAAAAGAAAACATGTCGTGGAGGTGGAGCTTGATGAACATCTTTCACTCACGAACATATGTGATGAAGAAGAATCTTCAAGCGATTCAGAGCACTGAGAAGAACATTATTCTTTAGCAAGAGGTAGAGAGAAATGTGATCGAAAAGCACCGCAGATGTATGGATTTGAGGACATGGTTTCCTTTGTCCTGACAGCTGGTAGTGGAGACTCATCATCTGTTCAGAATGGTATGCCGACAGAGGTGGAGTTACTATAGAAAGGTAAAGCTTGAGAATCGATAGAATTGCTCAAGGCAAAGGAGGCTAAAGGGTGTAGATGGGTCTACAGAAAGAAAGAGCCAACATAGAAAGCCGTGTGGCCTAGAGGACTGGCAAAAAAGCATGGTTTTTCTGTCTAAACTAGGTCCTATGTTCAAGTTCAAGAAGTGCTTGGACTTGAGTGTCACTTGTGGATTGTGATAGCCCGTAGGGGCTTGGACAGAGGCATCAGAAGGAGATTCGTATTTTTGGGACTTGATGGGTTTAAAGTCAAGGTGGAGATTGTTGATATAAGTGACTTTCAACCCATCATGCTTTATGGGTCCCCAACGTGGTCATTCTCTAAGAAGGAAAGGTTTTGTGGTTTTTGTTTTGTATGGAATCCATGAATGACTTGTATTGGGAGAATTGGAGTGCACCAACTTTGCCCATGTATAAAGCCATAATGTTGTGCGTGAATGGGGCAAGCAACAGAGCCGCACAATATTAGTGAAAAGGTGGGCTGTTGTGTTGTTGTGACCCAAATAATTAATTGAGCTTAGGTAGCTTAGTTAGAGGGTTAATTTGGGTTTTGGGTCACTAGGAATAGCTAGAAGGGCGCTTTGGGTATTTTGGAATTTCTGACTGGACGTACGTTAGGGTTGCTGGATGTACGCTCCTGTTTTTAGTAGATGTCGTATGCATGGGGACCACCATACGTATGCTGTCAAAAGTATGCCGTACTCTGCCAATAGTACAAGGACGTACGATAAGGGACCACCAGACGTACGCTACAGCCTTTGGATCGCTGTGTAAACAGTACCGGACGTACGCCCCAATAGTACCGGACGTACTCTACTTTTCAAGAGAGTTGGTGAACGTCTCTAGTTTTTTTCCTCTATAAATAGTAACCCTACCCTCACCCTTTTCTCGTTCAAACTCACCCCAAGCTCCTAGAAACCCTTTTGTGAGTGTGTTCTTGTAAGATTGTGTGTTTTGTGGAGAAGGAGAGGTGTTTTCTTGAAGGTAACCCTCTGCACCTAACCTTTTCTTTCTAAGTCGTTATGCTCCTTTAAGGCTTTCTAGAGTAGCTTAGATGTTGGTTTAAGATTTAGACATATTATACCTTTGATGTTGTTTAGAGTTGGGTTTAGCAATCCATTATGTTTGTTATTGCATGAAGACATTGTTTTGAGATAGCTAGTCTTAGAAAGCTGTTTGGTAGCCTTAGAAATCGATTTGGGAGGATAGAAAGATGAATGGACAAAATAAGGTTCTACCTGAAACGTTTTGGGCGGACGTACGACATCGGGCCCGGACGTATGGTCAGAAGCATTACAGGGAACACTATTTTGGTCGACCGTTCGATAGCTCATGTTTTCATGCTCGAATGTTGTTTTAGTCAGACCTAGGACTAATAGAAGGGTTTTCACAGATTTGGAGGACATAAACTTGTTGAAGGAATACTCAGAGGATTTAATCGACCTAGGTGAGTTTTAACTCATATAATGCTCGCTGTTATTTTTCCATGACTACACGTTTATTTTGTGTACCAAAACATGCATATTTGTAACTCTTACGATTTACACTTGTTGCACATGAACTCTAGCATTTTTCAGAAAAATATTGTGTTGAATATGTTAACAAAGTGAGACTTGTAAAAAGCATGCCTATAAAATACAAACAAGATAAATTGCATCGTATGACATGGTACACTGGTACATGCGGTGTAATGGCCATGAGCTTACTATACATGTTAACTTTATGGTCAAATTGGTATGTTATATAGGCCTTGGATCCAATGGTTGTTTCATGACCAGTATAGCCTTAATGGGCAGTCACTACAGGATGAGCATCATTAGCGGTGTGGGCCACCCGAGGTTGGACTCGGTCGTGCTACTAGTGTTATGTACGGTAGCGCACAATGACTGGGGCTTTTGCATTGTATTACAGGTCCTTCGGGACAACGTCAATCCTTCTGAAAATGGGTAATATCTCGGGTACACCATACTATTGAACTATGACCGTTACTTTATATCATATGCATATATCATATATCTATATCACATTTATGATAAACTATCATGATGGAACTGTTTCATACTTTATAAAAACTAGAGTTCATTATAAAAACTGGCATGGGCATTATCTGCGTTCACATTCCTAAGTCTTTAGACTTACCCCTTTATTTTATGTTTTTTCCCTCCATTACGGTAATCGCGCAGTTTAGCTAGCTTAGAGGAAGATGCCTTCGGAGCAAACGTGGCCCGTGGGTGATCGCATAGGATTTGATCCGAGTAATTTTTGAGGATTTGGACCCAGTCTGGTTACACTCTATGTGGACTGATGGAGGAACCACCCGAGCAGACATGATCAAGATTGTTATCTCCCTAGCTTTGCTTAAACTTAGAATTTGATCTGTTGATCTTTTGTTAAGATAATTATATTATGGGTTGTAACTTTATTTGATGATGGACTGATGACCGGTACATTTGATGATTATCTTTATATTATGAGGTATTTTGTTTACTCTGGTGTATGAATGTGTATTGTGTATGTAATGCTCATTATTCGTATAGTTTAGAAAGTCTTCCGCTGAGGTCTCTCATTTATGAGAGGTTGAAATCCCTGAGTCTTGTCCCGTGAGGGATAGGGCTGGGAGACGGACCATGGGATCAATTACTAGCTAATTGACTTGTCCATCGGGGTCGTTACATGTGTGCTCAGACAGAGGCCCTATTCTTCTTGAGAGAAAATAAGAGGGCCTACTACACTGCAAGAAAAGAGATCAATTCTACTTGGTTTTTTAGACGTGCCGTAGTGAGTATGGCAGCAAAGAAAACAAGAGAGAAATAGCCGCATAGTGAGAGCAAAAATAGAAGAGACCAGTCGCAATCATATCCTCATATGTGTATGCCTGATCAACATGTGCATGTGGTATGGACTTGTTAGTTAGATCAATTTGGATGACCGAATCCTGGGTTTAACTTAAGTAACAAAAGAATCCACACCGCGATTCTTGGGTTAATCAACATAGGGAACTAGGAGTATGTATCCATGCCCTAGGCTTTGTGTGTTTGTCGATTTCCATAGAACATATGCTTTTCTAAAGAACAACTTAGTATAGACATGCTAAATCCTTTAGGAAAGAAAAGAATTAGAGTATGGACCAAGTGGCTAATTCGTTGCTTAGGGAAATTAATAGCTTAAGGAGTTAGGGTTTAACCCTTAGGTTGGCAAACATTAAATATGCATAACTTGATCAAAGCATTGGCATATTGTTATATTAATTGAATATAATTAGTGGTGGATATCAAAACCCTAATCCTTTAGTTTTTGTTTATCTTTTATTCTATTGAATTCAATCGTGACAGTTGAATTTTATCTTTTAATTAAATAGGAATTTACTTCTAAACATAATTTACCAATCCTCGTGGGAATGATCTCGTATTTGCCTACTATACTATTGTTTTGATCTTGTGCACTTGCGAGTTAAAACGTACAATTATTTACCTATTAATTTAGGTATATTTTTGCACAACAGCCATTGGACTAGGTACCATAAAAGTCAAGATGTTTGATGGGATTGTCAGGATACTCACTAATGTCAAATATGTTCCCGACCTTAAGAAAAATTTAATCTCATTAGGCACATTAGATTTTTTGGGCTATGGTTATTCAACCAAAGATGAAGTTATGAAAATAACTAAAGGTGCTATGGTGATAATGAAAGGCAAGAAAATTGGCAATTTGTGTAAGTTACTCGAGGACATAGTTATAGGCGGAGCTGCAGTGTCCACCTCGGCAAAACTAAATAATGATAACATAGTTTTGTGGCATATTCGGCTTAGTCATTTAGGCAAGCGTAGTATGTTTGAGCTTCACAAGAGGAATTTGTTGAAAGGTGTAAAGTCATGTAAATTGGGTTTCTGCAATTATTGTCTGTATGGGAAGCAACGAAGAGTCAGCTTTAAGGTGGCATCTTATACAAGCAAAGGTGTTCTCGACTATGTTCACTTAGATGTTTGGGGACCAATGGCGGTGCCATCAAACGGAGACGCACATTATTTTGTTAGTTTTATTGATGATTTCTCAAGAAAGGTATGTGTGTATTTTATGAAGCACAAGTCAGAGGTTTTCACCATCTTCAAGCAGTGGAAGACGCGGGGGGAAAATCAGATTGGAAGAAGAGTGAAGTATCTGAGATCCGACAATGGGTTAGAATACAAAGACACTGCATTCTTGGAATTCTGCAAAACAGAAGGCATTACTCATCACTTCACAGTGAGAGGGTCTCCACAGCAGAATGGAGTTGCCGAAAGGATGAACAGAACACTGTTGGAAAATGTGAGATGTATGAGGTTGAGTGCAGGATTGCCAAAGAGTTTCTAGGCTGAGTAAGTTAATTATGCATGCTTTGTCACCAACCGATCTCCAACCGTTGAGATTGACTTCAAGGTTCCAAAGGAAGTATGGTCAGGTAAATTGGTTGATTATTCTATGTTGAGAATATTTGGTAGTTCGACATATGTTCATGTGCAGAGTGAAGAATGATCGAAATTAGATTCAAAGTCAAGAAAATGTATTTGTCTTGGTTTGGAATCTCGTATTAAAGGCTATAGGCTCTGGGATCCAGTCTCGAAGAAGAAGATTGTTAGCAGAGACGTGGTATTTGATGAGGGCTATATGTTAAGAAAGGGTGAGGGTGAAGTATCGACTGAGAGCCAAAAAGGGAAACAGGTCGTGGAGGTGGAGCTTGATGAACAGCATTCACTCACGGACATATGTGATGATGAAGAATCGTCAAGAGTTTCAGAGCACTAAGAAGAGCCTTATTCTTTAGCAAGAGGCAGAGAGAAATGTGATCAAAAAGCACCGGAGAGGTATGAATTTGAGGACATGGTTTCCTTTGCTCTGACAGTTGGTAGTGGAGTCTCATCGTCTATTCAGAATGGCATACCGACAGAGGTGGAGTTACTACAAAATGGTAAAGCTTGGGAATCGACAAAATTGCTCAAGGGAAAGAAGGCTAAAGGGTGCAGATGGGTCTACAGAAAGAAAGAGCCAATAGAGAAAGATATGTGGCCTAGAGGACTGGTAGAGAAGCATGGTAGTCTGTCTAAACCAGATCCTATGCTCAAGTTCAAGACGTGCTTGGACATGAGTGACACTTATGAATTGTGATAGCCTTTAGGGGCTTAGGCGGAGGCATCAAAAGGAAATTCGTATTGTTGTGACTTGATGGGATTCAAGCAAAGGTGGAGATTGTTGACGTGGGTGCCTTGACCCCTCAAGCTTTGTATGGGCCCCAAGGCTTTGTCCTTCTCTAAGAAGGAAATGTTTGTTTTTTCCTTGTACTACATAGAATCCAAGACCTAGTTGTAAGAGGAGAAAAAGCACCGACTTTGAGCCTTATATATAGGCATATGTTCAGCCTTTAGAAGTATCACAACACAGAACCTGACAAAGCTAGCATCACAAGGTTTTCTCAGTTTTCACAAGTGCGGCATAGTAGAAAGGTGGGCTGTTGGGTGTGTGATCAAAGGGCACCGATTGTTTTCTTCTTGATTTTTTGAAGGAGCCAAAATAAGAGAGAAAAAGAAAGGGTGTTATTGTGGAAGAGAAAGAGAAATAGAGACCAGCCGCCATCCTATCCCAACAAAAGAAGAAGAGTTTGTATTCCTGTCTTTTGTTTTCTCATTTAGAATAATCTCTATTGTGTGATAATGAGATTTGTGTGTATTGGGATTTGGGGCCTGAGGGATGCATATAAATTGCAATAGCAAAAAATCATTGCTAGTGGGGCAAGAATAGAGAAAGAGAAAAATAAAGCTCAAAACCGAATGTATGTAGCCAATATATCAATGGTCATTTTTAAACCAAAGAAGTCATCTTATAAAATACTCTTTTGGTGATATATATATGTGTGTGTGTGTGTGTGGAGCTTCTCTTAAAAGTCATCAAAACGACGAAATAATGACCATATCAATTGAAGAATCAAATGCATAAAACTTATTAATGGCCAATGGTTATAATATAATCTTCAATATATGTTAATGACCAAATGATCAAAAGAAAAATCAATAACTTTAAAATGTTATCAAAGTAATATAATACTATATTAAATACTCATGAAACAAGATTGCTTTAGAGTAAAATGCTATCTTGTCTTAAATACAAATGGTAAAAAGCGGTAAAGCTCATGAATGTCTTAATAACAAATGTTAATAAGCATTTGAATATTAGAAACCATAAAAACTGTTAAGAAAAAGGGCTGAAAACTTAAAGCAGGTTTGTAACATTACAACAATCCCCACATGTTACAAACATTAAAATAGAAGAAGATTTAAAGCATGCATCGATGTGGTACCTGAAGGTTTTAACCGCACCTAGGATAAATAAGTTAGGAACTTAATGAATCATGGTAACTTATACACTTTTAACCAAATCCACAAGTTGACCAAACTTATCATCCACATAACTTTCTAAAAAAAAAAAATCAAATCAAATAAAAAAAAATTGGGTTGTTCTTTAGCGGGTTGGTGCCTTATACAGGCCATGCGCATCTGGGTTTCATGAGTGCTCTAGAGACTTGCCAAAGTCTCATAGGAGGCGGCACCACCTCCACACTCACATAGGTGGCATCCATCAAGAATGTGTGCAGAGAACACCCCATCCCAACAAGTAGGAACTATGGACCCATTAAGTTACTCACTCTGCATCTTTTGTTGTTATACCATAAAATAGATTTCATGAGCACTCTAAAGACCTACTCAAGTCTCATAGGAGATAGCATCTCCACACTCATATAGATGGTATCCATCAAGAGTGTGTGCAGAGAATACCCCATCCCAACAGGTAGGGACTATAGATCCATTAAGAGATTTAAGCTCATTCTTAATCACTCTACATCTTATACTGTCTTACACCATAGGGATGGACTCATCACTAATCTTATCAACAAGATAGTTAATAAACATAAATTGACAGTACCATACCTCATTTCACTTGTGAATTCGTTTCTCATTAAACCTCATTCATGGGATCTCCAATCACACAGGTTGGGTATCAATCACAGTGTCATAATTTGGGTATCAGTCCTATCTCCCTCGATGCTTCTCTCACTAGCCTTCTTGCTAGTGGCATGGTCAAAGAATCTATAGAATTCTTTTATGACCTCACAAAGTCCATGGACATATATCGTTCTCAATAAGCTGCCTCACAATATTGTGCACTTTCTCATTATAAATTCTTTGCTCTTTGCTCGAGCTATGACAGCCTATCAATCAAATTGAAAACACAGGTGGAATTGAATTAGCATATAAAAGCAAATTAATTTATCAATAGGCTCATCGGCAATTTATCTTCAGTTCTTACTTTCTCCAAAGCAACTAACTCTGACTCTATAGTAAACCTTGCTATGCAAGCCTGCTTTGAGGACTTTCAAGAGATAGCTCTTCCAGTCAGAGTAAACACATAATAGCCATTACTAGGCTTTGCTCATCTGAATCAAAAATGCAATTAGCATCACAATATCCTTTCAATATAGCATGATAATCACAATATGACAAACCAAAATTAATTGTGCCCTTTAAGAATCTCAACAATTTAGAGATAGCATCACAATGGCTCAATACCATGATTATGAGTATATATACTCAATTTACTAATAATATATGTAATACCAAGGCATATACAATTTTTCAAAACATCAAGCTTCCAATGATTTGTACATATTTTTCTTGCAAAAACACCATCATCATGATTCTTAACAAAGTGTATTTTTGAATCATATGGTGCAAACATAGGTGGATAATAAAAGTGCTCAAATCTTTTAAGCATTTTTCAACATAATATGTATGTGATAAAATAATGCAATCATTATCTCTAATCACTTTAATGTCCAACATGACATTAGATTTACCTATGTTTTACATATCAAAATTAGATGCAAGAAATAATCTAGCTTTATGCACAACATCAATGTTAGTTCAAAAAACAAGCAAGTCATCAATATATCAAAAACAAATAATGACACATTCATTATTTTAAAACTTGTTATGCATTTACCTACACCATTAATCAAATATGCATTAGACAACGTCACCTTATCAAATTTGTCATGCCATTGTTTAGGAGCTTGCTCTAATTCATACAAGGATTTTACTAGTTTTCTTGACCGAGGATTACTAGTCCCTCAGGTTGCTCCATATAAATCTCTTCAACATTTAGAAAAATAATTTTAACATCCATTTGATGTCCAAAAAGTTTATAAACGTAAGCAATGACAATTCACATTCTAATAGATGCAATTTTAGTAATGAAAAATAAGTATAAAATCTTCAACATTTGGCATTTGCTTGTAACTTTTAGCTATCAAGTCTTCCTAGGGGGAACTCGTTGAGTTATCCCCCAAGGCCACCCCTTTGGCCATGGAGGTGGCCTAGCCACCCCCAATCTGGTCTCGCCACCCCCAAGGAGCCCAAGTGGTGGCCGAAACAACCCTTAGATTCCATCTCCTGGCACCATGTGGGTCTCATCTTTGCATGAAATCCATGCTTTATTATGTCTACTGTAGCATTTGAACCTGTAAATTTATGAAACTCAAATACTCAAAATGAACTTATGATGCTGATGACAGGAGCCATGGTTGAATACCGAGCAGAACTGAAGAAATTGGCCGTGAAGGTCATGGAAGTAATGGGCTCCTTGGGGGTGGCTCAGCCACCCCCCATCCGGCCGTGGGGGTGGCTTGCCACCCGCAAACCGGCCAGATGAAGGTGGCCAAGCTACCCCCATGGCCAAAGGGGGTGGCTAGCCACCCCCCAAATGGTCACCACCCTCAATTTTTTTTAAAAAAATATATATATTTTTTTAAAAAAATTAATTATATGACACGTGGTACCATCTAATTGGTGCTTACGTGGCATTTCGTTAAGTTTTGGACGGAATTTTAATGGAGTTACCATTTTGGTCTTTATGAAAACCATAGGCACCTCATGTGATAAAAATGAAACCCTAAGGGAGAAAAAATAAAATCTTGAAACCCTAAGGGGCAAAAGAGTATTTAACCCTATTATTTAACCCCATAATTGGCTTCATTTTAGCCTTTAGTTAGCCATATTTTGGTCCTTTGATTGACCAAATATTTTTGGCCTATTATTGTTAAAGGCCCATCTTTGGTCAACATCTTCGACTGCCATCAACTTCAGTCACCGCTGCCAACCACCACTAACTTCAACGAGTTTCTGGCCTCAACAAATTCAAACTCAAGATTTCACAAATTTCCACCTTAAGTTTGAGGGGATGTTAGAATATATTGTGTAGGTCACAAGAATTTATTTTACATGTGAGAGTTACATAGGATTTATTCTACATGTGAGGGTTACTGAGCATTTATAATGCAATTGGGAGTTATATGAGTGCAATTAATATTGGAAGCTAGAAGGATCATTTGCGGTCTATAAATACCCATATAAGCAAATCATTTTTTATATAGTGAATAAGAGCAACAGTGTAGCCCTTAGGGCTTTATCCTGTAAATGTAGGTCATAGATCGAACCACGTAATTTAATTCTAGTATCTATTTTCTTCATTCCGCATTTCCCTTTAATTTTTTTTTTACAATTGTCGTTTCTTTCATAATATTAGAGTTAAAGGTCCTAAGTTCAAATCTTGACTTCGTTGATTCACCTCTCATTTAAATTAAATATTTTTCGTGTTGGGTCTCACCTATTTATTTATTCAAATAAATAAGTAAATAAATGATAGAATAAGATCTATGCTTTTATGGGATGGAAATGGCTATTGGCCAAATGCATGTATGGCTGGGTCTAATTCCATTATGATGCATCATTTTGTTTGGTTGCATTAATGCAAAGCAAATTCCACAAATCCAACAGAAATTCAGTAAATTAACCATGAAATCCTCGTTATTTGGCCAAAACAATCAACCCACCAAACACAATAACTCCAAAACTCTTCATTTCTCTTTGAAAAATAATTACGGGCGCTTAACAAACGCCCAGAATAATACACTAGTAAATTATCGGCACTACAACAAACGACCACAAAAATACGTCGTTTTACCCTTTTAAGCTGTGAGCACTTTGACTAAGGCCCACGTGGAAAATAATTAAGTGCCGATACTTCTTTAAGTAGTGCATTTCATCTATAGTGTGAAGAGATATTCTTCTTTTTTCATTCTCAATACCATCTACCCACCATCTCTTCCAAGTGCATCTTGTGAAATATGGATAAGATTCAAGGGACACACGACACTCAAATTAAGGCCCACGTGGAAATAATTGAGTGTGAGATAAGGGTTATGGCCAGCATCTGGTGAGGTAATGTTAAATTATCATTTGTTCTAAAGTTTAAATTAATAGGAGGAGATAAATTTAATCACTTAAATCATTATTTTAACACTCTCTCTCACGTGTAGGCTCAAACTTCTTTTTAATATCTGAGATCTAACACATGGAATATTTAATTTAAATGAAGAGTAATTTGACAGAGTCAAGATTCGATTACACGGCCTTTGGCTCTGATACCATGTTAAATTAACAATTATCCCAAAAGTTTAAGCTAATAAGAAGAAATAAATTTAATCACTTAATCATTACGATAATAGGTAAAAATGAACTTTTGGTCCTTGCCCAAAACTTTTATTCCGAATATTTTAACAGTTTCCATCTTCTAAAATACTCATTAACTTAATTAAGCATTAGAGTTATTCTCCATTGACATCCTTGACAGACTCCTTTATTAACATTTTTTCTCTTTTACATGTGAAATTTGGTTGTGTTTGACACAAGAAAAAATTTCTAACATATTCAATAAAAAAAAAAATGGTAATTTCACTTTAGACCCCTGAATTACCACGAGATTTGACAAGCCCCAAACTTTAAAACTAGGCCTGGGTATCGGTCAAAACGGTCAGGTTAAGGACCTTATCGGTTATTAACCGATAATTTTCGGTTAAATGGTTTATTAACTGATACTGAACCAATAAGAATTTTAACCGATAATTTCGGTTAAAACGGTACACGGTTAAACGGTCCGGTTAAACCGGTTAACCGATTTAACCGAGAGCTTTATATTGATTTATTTTGTTTGGCCAAAAACCAAAAATGAGTTTTTTTGACTTTTGAGAACCCAAATACTTTTTATTGGGCTAAAATAATTTATTAAAAATGAGTTGTTTTAGGGACCAAATACTTTTTGTTAGGACCCAAATATTTGTTTTTTGGGCTAAAAATTGAAGCTTTTTTATATTGATCCACTTCAACTCTTTTTTTTTTTTTTTTTTATATATTATAAAATACATTTTTCCAAAGCAAATGGACTAATTAACATAATGAATGCTAATTAGACTAGCAAAACTAGTTAATGAAAAATGCTTTTACCAAAGGTAAAGAAATCCCATCAAATGCCATCACTTAAAAAAAAACATCAAACCTACCCAAACTCAAATTAAAATAAAATTCATTAATGAATAATAAACAAAGTATTAATTAATTAAAGTCACTTAGCAAAAGGAAAATAAGTCATTGGCAACACCATTACACAAATATAAAAGAGAGAAAACATAAAGATAATGATCAATATGGATAAACATCAACATCAACAAGGTTACACAATAATTTCCTTGAGCCACCTCGAACATAGATTATCTTCAATTCCTTAAATTTGCTTCCTTCAATAATCCAACAAATCAAAACATAAATAAAGTGAATCAATATTAGTAATTAATATTAAAGAGTAAGAAATAAATATCAAATAAGAAAAAAATAAGATGCAAAAAACTTACCAAATACTTTAAACAAAACATTACCCCGCAAAGTTCATCCATTAAGCCTTAATTCGCGTCAAATGTGAGGGAATTAGACAAAATTTCTACCACAATGAAATTTTTAAAGGATTAGTAAAAATAATTTAATCAAATAATTAGAATAATGAATAAATTTGAAATTAACAAATATTACCCGACTCAAGCTTGTAGCTTTCTTCATCTTCAATATCAGGCAAAAGTGACTCAACATACTGAAAATTGGGAGAAGATCTCAACCAATTTTGACAACAAATAAGAGCTTCCACTGTTTTCGGAGCCAAAGAACTTCGAAAAGGATTTATGATGCGACCTCCGGTGCTAAAGGCCGACTCAGAAGCAACAGAAGTAAGTGGAATTGCCAGGACATCTCGTGCCATCACGGCGAGAACCGGAAACTTTACCTTATTTACCCTCCACCACATTAAAATATCAAAGTTGTCACTTGGAGTCTCCACCTCTTCCGTATAATATTGCTCTATCTTTGTCCGACACATCATCACATTTTTGGACGCCCGAAATGAATGGTAAATAGCTAAAGTATCTTTCTTATTAGTACCCACACCCACACCCACACCTTTGGAACTTGTGCAACTACGCTCTTCATTTCCAAACCTAGCCCCACTTTCATTCTTAGCATATTGCTCATATAACCGGCTCAAGACATCCTTTAATTTGATAACAATTTCTTTTGCTTTTACTAGACCCACATTCGTTTGGAACCAAAATTCCAAGACATTTATCTTGTAACGTGGATCAAGCACCGAAGCAACAAACAACAAGGGGTTAATAGCCAAAAAATTTCCCCAATAGTTATCATATATCTCTTTCATTTGCATTGCCATGGTACTCAATGAATAATCATTACTTTCACAATACTCATCCAAACAATGATAAACATTTTGAGGAATACCCAAAAACAAGTTAGAAGTTGAGTACTAGGAACCCGACATATGAATTGTTTCGTCATAAAACACACGCAAGAATTTAACAATGTGTCGAACCTTATTCCAATCATCTTCATTTGGAGCCCCCAACAACACATCCCTCCCTCCACAATCATCATTCAAATAATGTACAAAATTCGAATCTTCATCTAACATAAGATTAAATGCCCTTTCATACTTTTGTGCCGCCTCCAACATGGTATAAGTAGAGTTCCATCTAGTGGAAACATCAAGAGTCAAGGACGACCGACACCCAAGATTCTTCCTTTCTACACAAGACTTAAAGAGGGCTAATCTTTGGGGGGATCCCTTCACATATTTCACCATATTTCGGACCCTTTCAATTGAATCATGTGCACCCTTCATACCCTCCTTCACAATTAAATTTAGAACATGGGCACAACACCTCACATGAACAAACTCATGGCGACAAATAACATCATCATTGGACATATTTCTTTTACTAAACTCACTAATTGCTTTATCATTAGCACTTGCATTGTCAAGTGTTATCGCCAACACACGGGTAATCCCCCATTCCACCAAACATTGCTCTATTTCCTTAGTAATCGTTATTGCCTTGTGATCCGACACTTGGCGAAATGCCAATATTCTTTTATGATATTTTCAAGTAGAGTCAATGAAATGTCCCGTTACAACCATGCAATTCATATTCTGAATCGAAGTCCAAGTGTCAGTTGTCAAACAAATCCTTTGACCAACCATCATCAACTTCTTTTTTATTATTTCTTTTTTGGTCATAAACAACTTAACACAATCCTTCATCACCGTATAGCGAGAAGGAAGCTCAAAACGAGGCTCAAGAACCTTAAACATTTTCTTAACACCCATCTTCTCCACAATTGAAAAGGGAAATTCATCAACAATGATCATTTCACAAAGAGTCTCCCTAATAAGTTTTTCAGAATACTTTCCAACAATTAGGTTATTACCAATACTACCATCACTCTGACTTTGCCCGGCCATAAAGGTGAATTTAGATTGAGAGCCATCTGTTTTTTGCTTTTAAGCTCTTATACTTTTGGCATTTTTTGAAATGGTACAACATGCTAGAGGTGCCAATGTTTGTCCCATGACATTTATACTGAGCCCCACAATAGTTACAACTTGCAATAGGAGCCTCTTCAGAACTATTTGCATCTTTAGTAAAATGGTCCCATACTGAAGATCTTTTTGTTCTTAATCTTTTTTTACAAGGGATTGGGGGTCATCGACCACGAGTACAACCATGAGATGCTCGCCTAAAACCCCTAGAACCCCTAGAACCAGCACATTTAATCCCTTGGGTATCCAACTCATCAGATTCATCAATATCATCAAAGGTCTCTTCATCAAAGTCTAAGTCTTCATCAAAGGTTTCTTCATCATCTATGCCTATGGGACAAGAAGAAGTAGCTGATGTTGGAGGTCGAGGTGCAGCAATACGAACTTCTGAGGTAAAAAAGCAATAGTTGATTTTAATTAGCTAATTTGACAATGTTTGACCTATGGGCTATGACTAAAACTCAAACTACAACTGGACAACCTGTAACATTCTATCTCTACCAAACATTCAATCATAGGTATTATGACCTCAATTTCATAATAGAACAAACAATTTGAACAACCTATAACTGGATTGAAAATCCCACAATTCATGCATACTTAAAACCCCAACCTCAAACTTTATTCAATTAACAAGAATTCAAGAGAAAAAATATAATTGGCCAGGCCAGATAACAAAACAACTAAACAAGTAAACAACAAATTTAACAAAAGAAAAAAAAAATAAAAAAGAATTCAAGAAAAAAAATAAAAGGGAGTGAGGCTGTGAGGGTCAAAGGCCAAGGCTAAAACCCATAACTTATTAAATGGGCCAAAACTAGCATACAACATTTAGCCTACTTAACAAGCTTAAAACATAATTAACTAAGGCTTAACACTTAATAAAATTGGATCAAATACCCTTCTAAACATGCTGATGCTATGGACAGTAAATATCAAAGTTGGTTTAATGCTTGTTCTTGATGCAACTTGTAAGAAATACTCAAAGCTTGTTTTCCTGTGAGGCTGTGAGTCACCGTAGCGCCAAGAGGTCCAAGAATCCGAGAGAGCCGAGAGATTAGAGAAGGGACAGATGTCACAGATCAAGACCGAGACTGGGGAGTGGGGGCTGTGTGAGGCTGAGAGCAGTTGGGAGTCTTGGGACTTGGGGGCGGCTGGCGGCTGCACCAGAGCAATTGGCGGCAGCAGATGGGCGAGTCACGAGTGGGCGACGGCGAGAAAGCTTAAGGAGCGCCGCGAGCCGCGAGAGACCGAGAGAGCAGAGAGGCCGCGAGAGACCGAGGTCCGAGAGAGCAGAGAGGCCGAGAGAGCAGAGAGGCCGCGAGAGACCGAGAGAGCAAAGAGCAGAGAGGCCGCGTGAGGGTTCGAGTAAAGTGGAATGGGGCTTACTGCATTAGGGTTCGAGTCGTTCGACTGTTGTGGGAATTTGGAAACCTCTCTAAAAGTCTAAACGGCACCGTTTTGGGACTAGGACTAAAAAAAAATATCCGGTTTCTTATCGGTTAAATCGGTTAACCGATAAGAACCCCTTAACCGGACCGGACCGAATTCTGGTATACTTTTTTTAACCGATAAGGATATCGACATATCAGCTACGGTTTATATCGGTTCGGTCGAAGCCGGTAGACGGCCGGTTAAACGGTAACAGTTAATTTGCCCACCCCTATTTAAAACCTCTCAATTTGAATCCCTGAACTTTCAATGACAGTCAATTTGAACCTCTCCGTCAAATTTAGCCGTTAACTTCTAACGGCAATACCTAAAAAATAACAAAATATCTCTAATTTTTGCTTCTTTTTTTTTTTTAAAAAAAAAAAAGTAAAAAAGAACCGTGGGTCAGGCCAGACCCACGTGAAAAAAAAAATAAAAAAAAATAAAAAATAAAAAAGTAAAAAAGAAAATAAAAAAGAACCGTGGGTCAGGCCAGACCCACGCGGGTCTAGCCGTGACCCATGCTGGGTCTCGGCCAGGGCCGTGGGTCACGGCTAGAGAACCTTTTTTTTTTTCTTTTTTTAAAAAAAATTTGTAATTAAGGGTAAATGTTGTGCCAAATACTACATAAATTAATAGATAATATTTAGTACGTTTTAACTCGCAAGTGCACAAGATCAAAACAATAGTATAGTAGGCAAATACGAGATCATTCCCACGAGGATTGGTAAATTATGTTTAGAAGTAATTTCCTATTTAATTAAGAGATAAACTCAATTGTCACGATTGAGTTAAAATAAAGAAATGAAATAAGAGATAAATAAAACTAAAAAGGATTAGGGTTTTGATATCCACCACTAATCAGACTAATTAAGATAACAATATGTCAATGCGCCAATATTGCAATCATAAAAAGACATGATTAGGGCTTCAATCTAGCCCTAATAAAAATATAAACTACATAACAAAAATAAAAGGGTGGAAGAGAAGAAAAACTCAAACTCCTCTTGATATAGCCTTCAGTTCCTTTCCAGAGCTTGTGCCTCTTTTCTCCACACCCATTCCTAGAACCTAAGAGGTCTATTTATAGGCTTTTAGAAGTCCTTGTTACACAAGTAAACCTAGAAAATTCGGAGTTTTAAGTCCAAATCCAATTAGGATAAAGAAAACCTAAGTCCAAATCGGAATACACTACAAAAAAATAATTTTTTTATGACTGGAGATTTCTGACGTTTTTTAGTGTCTGACGCGTCAGGAAATTTTTCTGATGGGTCGTTTCTGACGCGTGTCGATTGTCAGAAACATAAGTGTCAGGAAAAAAAATTTCCTAATGTGTGAGTGGGTAAAACGTCAGAAAATTCTGACGTTTTGGTGTTTCACACGTCAGAATAATTTTCTGACGTGGCATTTCTACCACGTCAGAAAATTTTCTGACGTGGCAGAACTCCCACGTCAGAAATTTCTGACGTGGTAGAGACGCCATGTCAGAAAATGTGGAATTTTAAAAAAAAAATTTCTGGAATTTTTTTTTTCTCAATTAAAAAATTTATTAATTTAAATTTATTTTCAATTAAATTATTTTTTTTTAGGAATTTCTCTGGTGGTGCAGAGAAACCAAAAATCTTCTTCTATGCACCATTAAGATTTCAAAAACCCAAATATTTGGGTTTTTGAAAGATTTTGGTTTCTCTGCACCACGATGTTGCAGATAAGAAGATTTCAAAAACCACTACAAAAAAAAGGATATTTTTTGACGTGGCAAACAGTAACTTCTTTTTGCCACGTCAAAACATATTGACGTGTCTAAAAACACACGTGAACAAAAATATTTTTGACGTGTTGCGTTGTAACACGTCAAAAGTTTTTGACGTATTAAATTGACACGTCAAAAGCTTTTGACGTGTGAAATTGACACGTCAAAAGTTTTTGACGTGTCAATTTACACGTCAAAAGTTTTTGACGTGTCACAATGGCACGTCAGAAACTTTTGACATGTGAATTTCACACGTCAAAAGCTTTTGACGCGTAGAATCCACACGTCAAAACCTTTTTTTTTTTGTGAAAAAAAAATTACATTAATTTTGATATTAAAAAATGTGTATTATAAAAAACAATGAATGTTAACTGGCCTTAAAAATTAATTTTTATTGTCATTAATACAAATTATATTTTATTATCCTTAGTATAAATTACTTGGTAATGACAATTTTTTAAAAAATTATCATTGCATAAATCGATCAGTCTAGTAATTTTAATATGAGAGCTAACCATATTATTTTTTTAAAAAATATATAAAACATACTTCACACATCTAATTATCTATACATCTAAGTTATGAATTTATTTATTTATTCTATAATTAATTGTAATTGGACAATGTCTTGTGTAGGAGGAAAATATTGTATGAGAGAGTGAATATAATTTTAATAAAATTAAAATAAATATAATTTAAATTACATAAAATATTAAAATAAATTATTAAAACTTTTTGACGTGCCACATTTGGCACGTCAAAAACTGCATGGCACGTCAAAAAATTTTGACGTGTCATGCATGACACGTCAAAAAAGTTAATATATATATATATATATATCAAAAATAATTTTAATTTTGATATTAAAAAATGTGTATGATAAAAAACAATTAATGTTAACTGGCCTTAAAAGATCATTTTTATTGTCATTAGTACAAATTGTATTTTATTATCGTTAGTATAAATTACTTGGTAATGATAATTTTTTAAAAAATTATCATTGCATAAATCGATCAGTCTAGTAATTTTAATATGAGAGCTAACCATATTATTTTTTTAAAAAATATATAAAACATATTTCACACATTTATTTTATAAGACCCGCAAACCTTACACGAATTCAGCAAACACAACATATGTGGTCGGTCAATGGATACATCTAATTATCTATACATCTAAGTTATGAATTTATTTATTCTATAATTAATTGTAATTGGACAATGTGTTGTGTAGGAGGAAAATATTGTATGAGAGAGTAAATATAATTTTAATAAAATTAAAATAAATATAATTTAAATTACATAAAATATTAAAACTTTTTGACGTGCCACATTTGGCACGTCAAAAAAGTTAATATGTTATATATATATATATATATATATATATATCAAAAATAATTTTAATTTTGATATTAAAAAATGTGTATGATAAAAAACAATTAATGTTAACTGGCCTTAAAAGATAATTTTTATTGTCATTAGTACAAATTGTATTTTATTATCGTTAGTATAAATTACTTGGTAATGATAATTTTTTTAAAAATTATCATTGCATAAATCGATCAGTCTAGTAATTTTAATATGAGAGCTGACCGTATTATTTTTTAAAAAAATATATAAAACATACTTCACACATTTATTTTATAAGACCCGCAAACCTTACACGAATTCAGCAAACACAACATATGTGGTCGGTCAATGGATACATCTAATTATCTATACATCTAAGTTATGAATTTATTTATTCTATAATTAATTGTAATTGGACAATGTGTTGTGTAGGAGGAAAATATTGTATGAGAGAGTAAATATAATTTTAATAAAATTAAAATAAATATAATTTAAATTACATAATATATTGAAATAAATTATTATAAGTTTTTGACGTGCCACATTTGGCACGTCAAAAACTTTTGACGTGTCATGCATGGCACGTCAAAAAATTTTGACGTGTCATGCATGACACGTCAAAAAATTTAATATTTTATATATATATATATATATATATATATATATATCAAAAATAATTTTAATTTTGATATTAAAAATGTGTATGATAAAAAACAATTAATGTTAACTGGCCTTAAAAATTAATTTTTATTGTCATTAGTACAAATTGTATTTTATTATCGTTAGTATACATTACTTGGTAATGATAATTTTATTGCATAAATCGATCAGTCTAGTAATTTTAATATGAGAGCTAACCATATTATTTTCATAAAAAATATATAAAACATATTTCACACATTTATTTTATAAGACCCGCAAACCTTACACGAATTCAGCAAACACAACATATGTGGTCAGTCAATGAATACATCTAATTATCTATACATCTAGAATATTAATTGTAATTGGACAATGTGTTGTATAAGAGGAAAAAATTATATGATAGAGTAAATATATTTTTAATAAAATTACAATAAATATAATTTAAATAATGGTATAAATGACAATTGTATATTTTTTAAATTTAAATTCAAATTTTTATAAAAAATAATAATAATAATAATTAAAATTAAAAGAGTTCTTGACGTGCCACATGTGGCACGTCGAGAACTCTTGACGTGCCACATGGCACGTCAAGAATTCCCCTCGGGAAGGCGCGCCCGCCAGGCTCCAGCTGTGCCTTCCCTTGCTTTTTTGTTTTTTTTTTTTTCTTCCTTTCTTCCTTCCTTCTTTCTTCCTTCTTCCCTCTCTTTCTTTCTCTCCCCCGCGCAGCAACTACACCGTACCCATTTCTTCCGCCATTTTTGTTTCTCCATCAGCCCACTATACGCGCAGCATCTCTCTCACCCGCGTGCTCTCTCTCAACCCTTTGGATCACGCGCGTTGTCTCTCTCTCTCGATCTCTCTCTCGGTGGTTCTCTCTCTCCGTCAGTGTTTCTTCTCTCTCACCGGCCGGCGTCCGTCACCGCCCCTACTACCTCCGGCGACCAAGCCATTCCCGATCAACTATACGCCTATCAGGTATATATATACGTATTTTAAAATTTATATATATATATATATATATATATATATATATATATATATATATATATACACCGAATATACACATGCAGTGTGTATATATACACAAGGAATGAAATATATATATAGAGAAAATTAGTTTATATATATATATATATATATATATATATATATATATATATAAACTAATTTATTTATTTATTGATATAAATTAATATATAGATTATATAAATATAGTATTATATATTGTTGATGTAGTTAATTATATTAGCAAATTTAATTTTTTTGTACATGTTAGTTAATTAATTTATTTGCTTAAGATTTATGTTATGTAATATTACTTGTTTGATATATATGTTTTGTATATGGTGAAAATATTGTTTAATGTATCATGCATGCAAAATTACGTACCATCATATATAGTTTGAAATTTGTTTTTTTGTTTAGGATTTTGCATTTACATTTAGACTCATATTTGTGTAGGTTTTTCTTTTGCACATTGTCGTAACCAAAATATATATATATACAAATAAGAAATGCATATCTACTTTGGTCGACCGTTAATTTATGATTAGATTTTGTAAATTTATAATAAGTATGTACATGCTATGATCGAAAAAATAAAGTAAGAAACAACTAACATAGGTTGCTTGACTTGTTTTATATACACTTCTCGTACAAATGCATAATGTTATAATAAGCGGACAAAAGAAAACCAACATTTAACCTAGGTAGGTATATCTAATTTATTTAGGGTCCCCCTATATAACAAAATAATTAATTTAGGTCTTACAACTTCAGGTTATGTAAATGTCAGGAAAAAACAAAAAATTTGCAGCAAATAAGATAGCCACATATATTTTATCTAGGTTTCCCATGTGGCATGTCAAATGTTTTTAAATTTGGACCTTAATTTTGTTTAGGTTTTGCAAATTTTGATTATGTAGATGTTATAATTAATACTTAATGTGTGTGTTTATTTGTAAAAAATATACTAAAAATTGTAACGATTTACTTAAACAAATACACAAAAGAGAAAGAAAATAACATCTAACTAACTAACTTAGATTTATTTTATTCAGTTAGGGTTACAGTAACTAAAGCTATGGACAAGAGTTGGATGACAAAGTCTAGGGGTACGAGGGAATACAGAGACGGGTGTAGATCATTCGTGGAGTTTGCAGTTAGGAACTGTACAATCCCTGATGGAAAAATTCACTGCCCCTGTAAGGTGTGCCGTAATAAGCAGCGCCACCCGCCGGATTTGGTATTTGACCACTTGACAGGGGGTAAGGGAATAATGATTGCATACAGAATTTGGTCTTATCACGGGGAGAGGCCTGTTCGGTCTCATGTTGGAGTGTCTACTTCGACTCCCACGATCATAGATCAGGGTATAGGCACAGCACAAGGTGAAACAATGCAGTCAATGTTGCGTGATCTATTCGGCATGCACGGTGTCGTGGAAGATAATTGTGAGCCTGAAGTGGCGGTGCAAGGGAATGAAGAAATTGTGAATGAAGCAACTGACGATGGTGACGTTCTAAAGTACAATAACTTGCTTAAGAAGCCAGAGAAGCCACTTCATGCTGGGACCAAACATAGCAAGCTTAGTGCTACTGTACATCTGTACAATTTGAAGTGTGTTGGCGGACTTAGTAACGCAATATTTTCGTCTTTTCTTGAGTTCATCAATCAGTTACTGTCTCCTAGTGATGAAGCTTTGCCAGTTAATACATATGAGGCAAAAAAGTTTCTAAGGGACATGGGCCTCGGGTATGAGAAGATCCCGGTGTGTCCTAATAATTGTATGTTATTTTGGAAGAACAATCAGGATTTGGATACATGTACTGTTTGTGGAGTATCAAAGTGGAAGGATGAAATTCAGTTGGATGAGGATGGGCAACCCATATCATCGAGTAAGAAACGCCCGGTCAAGGTGTTGCGGTGGTTTCCGCTCATACCACGGCTACAGAGATTGTTTATGTCAGAGCATACTGCTCCTTTTATGAGGTGGCATGCAGAAGGTCGGAGTAAGGACGGTGTATTGAGGCATCCGGCCGATGGTGAAGCATGGAGGGCATTCGATAATTTGCATCCAGACTTTTCGCCGGACAACAGGAACGTCAGGCTTGGACTAACCTCGGATGAATTTAATCCATTCGGGAACATGACCACATCCCACAGCACTTGGCCTGTAATGCTTGTATCGTACAACTTGCCTCCTTGGACATGCATGAAACAAACATCATTTATACTATCCCTGATAATCCCGGGCCCAAAGTCAGTCGGGATGGATCTAGATGTCTACCTACAACCCTTAATTGAGGAGTTACAGGAACTATGGACAGTAGGTATACGGACATTTGACGTGTCCAAGAAAAAAAACTTTGTGATGCGGGCGCAGTTGATGTGGACAATTAATGACTTCCCGGCATACGCAGATTTGTCTGGGTGGCCTAACAGGGGTGAGAAGGCATGTCCCTGCTGTATGTACTCGACGAGGTCCACGTGGTTAAAACATGGCAAAAAATTTTGTTATATGGGGCACAGGCGATACTTGCCCATTGATCATCCGTGGAGGAGGAATAAAATAACATTTGACGGAAAACAAGAATTTGAATGTGCCCCAGATGTGCCAAGTGGAGATGACATTCTTAGACAATTACAAGATATGGCATATGGAGATGAGAATGCCGGTAAGGCAAGGATTGATAATGAGAAAAAAAATAAGAAACGGAAGAAGGGTGGGCCGACAGAAAGAGAAGGCGAGACTGGTAACGTATTGTGGAAGAAGAAAAGTGTTTTCTTTAGGTTGCCGTATTGGAAAGATAATCTATTACGGCACAACCTTGATGTTATGCATATTAAGAAAAATGTGATGGACAACATTCTTGGCACAATACTAGACATTCCAAAGAAAACAAAGGACAACATCCAAGCTCGCACAGACTTGCAAGAAATGGGGTTGAGACATGCACTTCATCCGTACACGGGTGAAGATGGTCAAACTTATATGCCTGCAGCTTGTCACACGATGTCTAAGGACGAAAAAACACATTTTTTGAAAGTGCTTCGAAATGTAAGGGTGCCGGACGGATATGCCTCGAATATTTCCCGATGTGTACGACTTAGTGATCGTACGATATTTGGTTTGAAAAGCCATGATAGTCACGTAATTATGCAACAACTTCTCCCTATTGCATTGCGTGGATCATTGCCAGAGAACGTGGTTAGACCACTTGTTGGGATGTCTGCATTCTTCAGGGGCATATGTTCAACGTCATTGACACGAGATGATCTGGACCGACTAGAGGGTGACATTTATATTACTTTGTGCCAGCTGGAAATGGTCTTCCCTCCAAGTTTTTTTATTATAATGGTTCACTTAGTAGTGCATCTTGTCCGTGAATGCCGACTTGGTGGACCGGTACAGTATAGGTGGATGTATCCGGCAGAAAGGTAAAATACTTCACTAATATTCATGAAATTATTTTTTTCTCCGATATACAACCGTCACTAACTGTAATTACTGAATTATGATCATATGTAGAAGCCTTGGAGTGTTCAAATCTAATGTTCGCAACAAAGCGGCTCCTGAGGGCTGCATTACGGAGGGTTACATAGCAACGGAGTTGGTGGCGTTCTGCTCAAAGTATCTAGATCACGCACCAACATTTCACAATAGGGCTATAAGAAACCCGGATGGTTCAAAAGGTGCGGGAACACGAGTCATCCTCGACCGTGTCACTTTGACACAAATTCATCGATACATTTTGTTTAACTCGGATGAGTTCGTTCAACTACGGACGTAAGTCGTGTTAGTAGTGTATGCAAGTTCAATATCATCTTGGACCTTTAGTTGTGTACTATAATATAATTTACACTTTGTATTGTAGGGTACACATGGATACACTTAGACGATCATGCGATAGGGGGCGAACGACGGAGAACCAATTGGAAACCCAACACCATGCGCTGTTCTGCGATTGGTACCGTGACTACGTAAGACTACCGTGATATATAACTGTTGCAGACCCATTCAATTTAGTTATTGGTTCATAACAACCAACAAAACTAACTTTCTTATGGTCAATTGTACGTATGTGCTAACAGGTCGATCGATTGGACGATCGACAAATGAAGGAAATAGTTGACAAACTGGTAATGCATTGTAGAGGGCCGAAGGCAACAGCGACCAGATATAACAGATATGTGGTTAACTGAAAGC
This sequence comes from Corylus avellana, assembly GCF_965113065.1. Taxonomy (NCBI): domain Eukaryota; kingdom Viridiplantae; phylum Streptophyta; class Magnoliopsida; order Fagales; family Betulaceae; genus Corylus; species Corylus avellana. The sequence goes on from NC_142496.1 coordinate 9,380,788, forward strand.
TGTTTCGTACTATTGCATTTGATGCTGGAAAAAGGACCCAGAACAGCGGGGTGTGCGTGCCCACTGTTGACGGCGAAATGTACTATGGAAAGTTGACGGAAATAATTGAGGTGGAGTACTTCGACAGAACTAAATATGTTTTGTTCAAGTGTGACTGTGCGGACAACACGAGGGACAGGGGGTACAAAGTAGACGAGTATGGCATACTGCTTGTCAGCTTCAAAAACCTTGTCCACCGGGGTCAGGAAATTACTGATGAGCCGTATGTGCTAACGTCACAAGTTGACCAAGTTTTTTACGTCCAAGATGAAAGGGACCCTGATTGGGCTTGTGTTGTAAGGACTAAACCACGAAACGTATACGACGTTGGACAAGGCGAAGGTTCTGATGATGAAAATGTCAACTACCATGAGTGTGAGCCGCTCCTATTGACCAGAAATAATGAAGTGGATCCGCAGGATGGCATTAACTACATCCGACAAGACTTAGATCCGTATGTTGTTTTAAAAAAATTAAAACTTTAATAATATATATAGTTCACATTATTTTGACGTATTTAATGTTATTTCTTTATACATTGATTGGGTATTGTGATGCAATTTTTATCTATTATATACATAATTAATTGGGTATATTATGTGTTTTGCAGGTTGATATGAGCACGAGGGGGAAGAGTAGACGACGGGGGTCCATACAGATAGACGAGCAGGGGTATAGACCCTTACTTCCTGAGCATGGGGAGGGGTCTCTGTAGGTTCCGTATCTCACGGATGCCTCATATCCGTCC